>NC_052502.1:61138097-61383946 GCF_016617805.1 Bactrocera tryoni | reverse complement strand
ACACCGGGAATAAAGTTTTCGTTTTTATTCATAAATACAATTTTACTGCATTTAGTTGATAATTCAAGTATACCTTAGCCAATGCAAAGCGTGGACGGGG
The DNA here is from genome assembly GCF_016617805.1 of Bactrocera tryoni. Taxonomy (NCBI): domain Eukaryota; kingdom Metazoa; phylum Arthropoda; class Insecta; order Diptera; family Tephritidae; genus Bactrocera; species Bactrocera tryoni. Next base: position 61,383,846 of record NC_052502.1, on the reverse strand, counting down.
TAAAAATATATAAAACTTAATAAAAAACGTTCTTTGAAAACAAAACATTTGAGTTGTGGTCTTAATGCAGTTGTTAACAAAATTATATATTATTTTCATTTGCAGTGGACCATTAATATATTTACAGAAATGTTACGTAAATATTGGTCCATACACATTAAGAGTACTACAATGAAAATGTTTATGCAAATTATACTGTATTTGATAAAAGTTGGGCAACGATTGATTCGGCGTCATTCAAAGTGAGTTTGGAAGTAAATTTTGCTTTTTTACTAGATGGCTCTTCCGAATCATCATCATCACTTAAACTCATTTCAGTTGTTTCGGTTTCGTCTGCCTTACGATTCGAATCATATATTTTATCTGGATCAGGCAACCAGGATAAGTCGACGTCGTCTTCGCTTTCACTTTCAGCGGAATTGCTTTGTAAATTCTCATCTGTATGTTTTTTCAACTTTTCCTTCTGCAATTTGTGGCGTTGCTTAACAAGTTGTCTAAATCTTTCTTTGTCGTATTTATCTTCTTGTGATATAACTTTTTTCGCTATCTCAATGTTTATTCCACCTTCTTTGTTTTCATATTCTTCGGGAAGTTCAGAACGCAACTGTTTCATATTATCAATTATGACGTTTCCATCATCATCGAAATTCATTTTCTCATTTGGAGCTATTTTTTTTCTTATCGCTTTTTTTGCAGCCGCAGCTTTCGTCAAGATTTTGTTTTTCTTGGGCAGTTCCAGAGTAACATCGTCCAAATTGTTACCCAGATCATGGTCGACTCGTTTAACTTTAAGGAAATCGTCATCGTTGTCTGAATCTTCGTGTACAAAATCATTTGATTCATTTACCATTTCAGTCTCCGAACCTTTTTTCTTTAATAGACGCTCCAAAAACCGAACACGGGGCGTAACAATGAGTCCTAATGATTTGGCATAGTTTTCAAGATTTAACTGAAATACATTAAAAATCTGTTTATTCTTCATTAGGAATATGGATTTAATATAGGATACAAAAGCTCGCTGTGCTGATGCTTTTAATTCAGTGTTTTGGGCCAATGCGGCTTCTATCTTCAGTCTGGGCGAAAATAGCTTTTTCGGATCTATATGTATTTTTTTAATATGTATATTCTTGTCCTCCAATTCTTTTATCATACCTTGTTCTTCAGACGGTGTTAGGACCAGGAGACTTTCTCCACGTGCTTTATTTCTAGCAGTTCTTCCCGCTCTATGAATATATTGAACTGAGTCTTCTGGGCAATCCATTTGCACAACCCAATTGACTGTAGGAAAATCTAGCCCTCGCGATGCGATATCAGTGGCAAATAGTACAACATTACTTTTTCGTGTAAAATCATTATATATTGCAATTCTTCGATCCTGATGTAGGGTTCCGTAAAGTGCAAGTAAGCTTGTACCCGGTCGTAGTTTACAAAAAATTTCGAAAACGTATTTTACCTGTTTGCAACTGGTAAAAAAAACGATAATTTTTTGTTTGAGATGATTTTTTATAAATGACCATAACATCGTAATTTTATCCTCCAATTCCATCACAACGTAGTTTTGCTGTAACAACTCTGGGATTATGTCTTCAGATTTTGACTTTTCTCCGATAAAAATTGGATCCAGCAAATTGAGTCTTGCAATATCTTTTACGTTATTTGTTTGTGTGGCAGAAAATAATAAAGTTTGACGGTCGGTTGGAAAATGTTCGATTATTGCATTAATAGTTTCTTCAAATCCCATATCCAGGCATCTATCTGCTTCGTCTAACACTAACATTTCAATGGTAGTTGCATTAAATAAGGGATTTTCATCCATATGCTGCAGCAGTCTACCAGGTGTACATATCAATATATTGCATTGATCCATTCTACTTCGTTCAAACTTCAAGTTCTTTCCACCAATTATCAAGCCAGCCGAGAAATCATGATATCTTCCGATTCGTTTCAATGTCTCGAATATTTGATACGCTAGTTCACGAGTGGGAGAAATAACAATCGCGCATACTCCATCGGTGCGTGACCATTTGTTTAGATATAAGTGTTCGATAACCTGAAGATTTAAATTTGTAATTAAGCCAATTAAAAAATATATATATATTTACTTACTGGTATCAAGAAGGCAAGAGTCTTCCCACTTCCAGTAATTGCAGTTCCCATTAAATCTTTTCCAATTAATGCTGTCAATATACTTTTCCTTTGAATCTCTGTCGGGACAACATATTTGGAGTCCAGTAAGCCCTTTAGTGTTTTTTGAGATAAAGGCATATCCACAAATTTTTTTATTTCATTTTCAAGCGGCATCGATTCATACTTTTGCTTCAATTCTTGTATTTCCCTATCAGTGCGAGCCACGCTGGTAGAACCATCATGCTTTTTAGCTTTGATTTTCATTCTATGTGATTATAGAACTGAAATAGAAGTTACATACGAAATAAACAAAACACCAGAATTATACATAAGTATGTCAACTACATGTGCTTAATGATAACATACTACTTATATCGATTGCAATATACGCTTAATATCGACTCTTAACGATTCCAATACGACATTAACTGCTGAACACATAGACTGCAAGCGACATCTGTCAAATATTAAAATACACACGTTCTTAAGGGCACAGTTATTTGGACAGCAGCACGACTATACGACTGCAGGCCGTCAGTTGTCGCTCTCGCTAACTTGAAATTATTCTTAAATTTGCCGACGACAGTAGGACGACATTAGAGTTGACAGTGGAGAGGAGTGATGCCACTAATATGTAAAATTATTCAAAGTTCTAATAAACCTGACGTTATTTTACAAATAAAAGCATAAAATAGCTCTGTTATATCATTTGTAATAAAAATTTATAATTTAAAACAAATAAATTTACCTATTTACTTATTTTTTGCATAAAAAATTTCACTTTGAACAAAATATTAAAATTTCATTGAAGTGAAAGGTATTAGTAAGGCCACAACGAAATTGTGTACATGCTAAATGAACAGCTGTGTTGTCTTGTGTACAAGCCGGCCATTGTTAGGTCGCTGCCTTCTTACAAATGTTCATGTAGAAGGATTCATGACGTCATTTACAGTTCACTGTCGTGTTGCCATGTCCTGTCGCACTCTATGTGTTCATCACTTTAATCTATAACTCACCTATCGGCTGATAGGGTCCATACACGACACACATGTGCGTTCAATCTGTGTGAATTCGTTCGTGCGTACCGATCGTAAAAAATCAAAAAAAATTTTCGCGAACGTGGATCGGTACGCGCACAAGTCCATACACGAGTAAACCACATGCGCACACATACCGATTGAACGCACTTGTGTGTTGTGTATGGGCACTTTAAGTCATCGGTTAATTACCCAACTACTACAACTGCGTTCCTAGAGATTTACCATGCGATTCTGTACTGTGATACAGTCGCAACTCTCTAAATTTGAGATTTTAAGTTAGAGACAATTTTTGTGACTTGAGATGATTTTTCTATTCTGTAAGTGACAGTCACAAAATCTCTTACATATCATTATTCAGAGATGTTTTTACACTTGAATGAAAATAAATATGTCGCTAACATATAATAAATTTTTTAACCTGCTAACTATCAAACCTCAAATTTGAGTTAATATTTTGAGACTAACGCTAGAGACTGTTTAGTGAATACCTCAAAGTGTCTCATATAGTGACCAGCGGCTCCTTACAGAATCGCGCTATTACTTTCTAATATATTGATGAAACGTTATATTGCAGTTTTGGTGCGATATGTTCCTTTGTGTGAACTAAACATTGCAATTGGTTATCTGAATACATAGAGTGTGTATTTTTATTGTGAGTGGGTAACTCTGGTAGAGAATATAATTTGACATCATTTTGCAAAAATTAAAAACATTTTTATTAAGAGTTGAATATGTAATTTATTCAAACAAACGTGTTTACAACGTCGAAAACAATAGTTTAAAACAAAATAAATAAGTGCGAAATTAAATTGTATATATGTTCAATATAAAGAAATTTTCGCGAACAAGGTATATGACAAATTAATAAGTTTTCAACAGAATTAATTACAACATACCCCTTTTAATGGCATTATAAATAATATGATTGGTACATACTAGGTTTTTGCCATTTACGAATGACAATGTGTGTTGTAATTTTTGTTATTGGCTTCGGGGCACTAACAAAGCGTGTAAGTTGTAACTATTCCGTCCACGTAAGATTGATTTAAGTAAATAAAAAAGTGGGTGTACTTTTTAAATACAATATGTATGGTGGATAAATGAGATTCTGCAGATTAATAATATATATATGTACATATTATTACCCGCGCTGACTTAAGGTTTTTAAGATATTTGCATTTACATATATGTATATGAAAAATTCAAGAATTTAAGTAAGTAATTTTTCGATTTATAATGAATATTGTTCACTTTTATATCCACTAACACCTAATCAAATTGTTTATAAATTTATTTCAAATTAAATTGAGCTGAAATAACTTTAAATCATAAATAGACTGCCAGTCAAACGCTAACTTTTCAAATTAAATACAACTGAAATACCTCTAAATCATAATTCGGTTGCTAGTCAAACGTTAACTTTTCCTCTCGTCCCAGCCGGAAGAGTTAAGTGGTGCTCGACTGCTCCGCAGCTTCCGTTAATATGGTAGAACCTGAACCCTTCATAAAAGTCCCCATACCATAAAGGAAGAAGGAGTAGGCAGGGAGAAGCATTGGCATCAACTACATGGCTTGCGGCATGTAAAGTTGCTAATGGGGGGAGATACAATCTCAGCAGGTTTAGATACACAACTAACCTCCCTAAGGATAAAAACTGACTACTGATCGCATTTTACGCTGTCCACTGCAATCTCAGCAGGTTTAGATACGCAATTAACCTCCCCAAGGATAAAATCTGACTACTGACCGCATTTTACGCTGGCCACTGTAAGCTGAGGAAGCATTTATTAAACATGGGTCTAGCTTCTCGCGTAAATTGCCGGTTCTGCGACAGGGAGCCTGAAACACCGATCACCTACTAATCGACTGCACAGCAGTATCTAGACGCAGGATTAAGGCCATTGGACCCATGTTTTCAAATAAAGACATCATTGCTTCGCTAGCACCCAGCAGAATATTGGACTTTATCAATATTATCGCGGTGCAATTCTCGTGTAAAAATAAATCATACAATACCAAAAGCTCCCTCAGGATGGGGAAGGACCCATGCGTTCTATACCAAATGAGGTTTCAGACAAGGCGAATTCCCTTTCGTGTGACTTCTTCATTCTACTCTTCGAGAAAATAATTCGAGCTGCAGGACTAAACAGAGAAGGTACCATCTTCTATAAGAGCGTACAACTGCTGGTGTACGCCGATGATATTGATATCATTGGTCTTAACAACATCGCTTTATGCTTCCTCCAGAATGAATAATGATCGAAGCAAATGGGTATAAACAGTCGCGCGCCGTTGTAAACTCGGCTGTAACCGTAATTCCATTTGGCACGATTCCGATTACTTTGGCGGCGGGGTAAAAAAAACGAATTTCCATATAAATGGGGTATGTGCGGATAGGGTAGCTTCTCCAGAGGAGGAATATCCAAAAATAATGTAAAAATAACTAATATTTTTTGAAATATTCACGTTTAAAAATTCAAAAATTTGCACTAAGAAAACATGTTATTTCTCTATGTTTCTCTAAATTTTTTCACATTTTCCTCTTGTTATATTTAAATATACACTTTAAAGATTGAAATAAGTTCACATTTCACTTTTATTTTGTAATATTTTACCTATATTTATTAATTTAAAAATCACTTAGAACACTCATCGTTGCAAAGGCTAGATTGTTTACAATTATGAGGAAAACGAGCGTTGCCACATCTCAAACACCAAATTTGTAGGATTCTTAACGATTTTTCTTTGTTTGTTCTTTTGCGTGATTCTTTTTTCTATATTAATTATAATAAAAAATACTTTCCAACAGTTTTCAAGTTATAATATTGAGTTGTGAAAACTTGTTCCATATACACATGTACATATATACATATGTATACATATATACTATACATATGTATGTATATGTATAATATGCGATTTATGTTTAATAAAAATAAAGAAGTAAAAATCTATAATAATATTGTAAAATTTATATCATATCGGGGTGACTGAAGTACTTTCGCGTAGTACTGCTTTCTGCGTTGGCGGCCTTCGGCCGCGCTTTAAAAAAATAACCCTGGTCGAGCGAATACCCGGGGTGACTGAAGTACTTTTGCGTAGTACTCCTTTCTGCGTTGGCGGCCTTCGGCCGCGCTTTAAAAAAATAACCCTGGTCGAGCGAATACCCGGGGTGACTGAAATACTTTCGCGTAGTACTCCTTTTGCGTTGGCGGCCTTCGGCCGCGCTTTAAAAAAATAACCCTGGTCGAGCGAATACCCGGGGTGACTGAAGTACTTTCGCGTAGTACTGCTTTCTGCGTTGGCGGCCTTCGGCCGCGCTTTAAAAAAATAACCCTGGTCGAGCGAATACCCGGGGTGACTGAAGTACTTTTGCGTAGTACTCCTTTCTGCGTTGGCGGCCTTCGGCCGCGCTTTAAAAAAATAACCCTGGTCGAGCGAATACCCGGGGTCACTGAAGTACTTTCGCATAGTACTCCTTTCTGCGTTAAAATAAAAAAAATATATTGAGTTTCGTTATAAAGTGGTTATATTTTTTGGTTATCTTGCACTAATATTCAAACAAAGTTTGAGTTTTCATTATAAAATGGTTAAATATTATTATATAATATTATTATATAATATTAGTATATAATATTACATATTTGTTTATTAAATTAAATAAAGAACATATCCATATGAATGGATAGAGGAATTTTTGGGAAAAAAGGCATTTCAGCGAATTTCCTTATTATCACATGGCAGCGCTCCATTTCGTCGTAATTTTAGCACACACATGATGTTCACTACGAGTGTAAAATGTAATTTTTAAAATAAAGATTTCTGCGGTAAAAAAACTGTTAAAAGTGTAAAATGTGGATTTATTTAAAAGTTTATAGTTTAAATTAATTAATTTGAAGTGAAAAATGTGAGTAAAGTGTGTTTAATGCGGTAAAATAGCTTGTTGAAATGCTCGATTTTTGGGAATTTTTGAACTTTAAGGTCTAATATCTCGTAAACTAAGCGTTTGCGGTACCTATAACCCTATATATTTTTTAATCAGGAGGACTTCCTCTTTCCAACGGTACCTTCAAATCGCGGCGCCAAAGAAATCGGAATTGTGCCTTCCATTTAAGCAAAATGTTAGGCTAACATGAAAATGAAGCAAGGAACACGCTCTAAGTGTCGCGTAGCCGCGCACCTCTGCAAAAATTTTGTGAAAAGGAAGACAGAAAAACTTTAATCGTGTGAACGCACAGAGTAACACCAAAAGAGAAACTGCCGATAATGAGCAACAAAAGAGTCCCCATGTAAACGCCATTTAACTGTTAACTATTTCTAGTCAACAAAGTACTTCTGTAAAAGCGTTACTTAACTCAAAATAACAGAAGAAGAGAGAGTAAAAAGCTGAGATAGCTTCTGGTTTCTGATAGTGAAATTTCTTCTAACTGAAAATAGCTACTGCCATATGAAGAGGCAGCTGTTAAAGCACACGTGTATACAAGCGATGTTTGATGTCGTCGACGTAGTTGAGGAATGATCTCTTGATGTTTCTAGGTGGCGGCTCCAATCCAAGCAGGTGACTGCAGGGATGCTTTCTGCGAAAACACCCCGACAGGAAGAGGAGAAGAGTTCATTATGTTCATTAACTGGGAGCATACGGGCCTCACTATGCAGGTATTCGATAGGAGACATTAAGAGGCATCCTGTGCAGTGTTCTGGAGCTTCCTTGTCTGCGTTCCACTGCATCCAGGCGACCTTATTGGTGCAGCGTAGTTAAGGACCGGTCGGCCGATTGCCTTGTAAGTTGCCAACAATGTTTCTCTGTCCTTTCCCCATGTGCTGCCGGCGAGCGAATTGAGTATTTTGTTGCGACTCTGTTCTTTGGCGATAATCGCGGTCATTCCCGACGCCAATATCGTGCAATTATTAGCGTACGAGGTGATAGAAATTCCCTCTGGTGGTTGTGGGAGTTTCGCGTTGTGTGATTGATTGTGCCAAAGGCTTTTAACAAGGACGCTAGCTACGAGGATCGTTTTCTCGCAGGGTTGTGTCCATCAAAATCTTCTCTGAAAATATGAATGCATTGAAAGTCAAAGATAATTCCGCTCGGTTTTATTTGGTTGCCAGTAATTTTGTTGCTTTGTTATAATTCATTACACTTTCCGATAATAATTCTGGAGAGATTTGAGTAAAGTTGCGAAAACTCTTCCTTTAACAACATCAAGATTATCACGGTATTTGTATGTGTTCCTGCAAGTTTTTGCTGCCTACAAATTTTTAACTAGTGAATAATACACTGGTAAATTTAAGATTTCACCAAATATCTGAAGTAGATGTTGAAGTAAGCAAATCTCACTTAAAAAAATTCTAGTTTTTTCCTAGCTTCATTAATTCTTAATTTTTTGCATTTGCTTTGTTATTATGTTATGTATATTAGTTAAAAGAAGAAGAAAAAATACAAATTGTAAATAGATGTAAATTGTCCTATTATTATTAAAATCGGTTCAGTAGTTTAGGAGTTTAACCCGGTGAACACCTGTCACATAATAATATGTACTTATATGTGCATACATATATGTATGTATCCATATTTATTATTTTTTTATTTTTGAATATTTGCAAAAATTGATTAAAATTTGTTTAAGTTTATACTATATATAATTTTTTTGTTTTTCAGTCGGGTATAGCAATTTTAAAACTAAAAAAATAGTTTTCTAACTTTAGATTGCAGTTAGTCTTTAGCAACAGTAAGTAATAACATTTTCTAGCGCAAAATGCATACTAAAATTGGTAGCTTAAAAATAAACAAAATTTCACATAAAAAAATTTAAGTTTGGTTTATATAAATTTCGTATGCATTTAGATATGTACACATTTTATTCAGCAATTCAGTTGGATTAGGAATAACGTTTGAGTTGAAATTTCATATGAAAGCCGAAATAATGCGTCGTAATATTTAGGAAAGCTTTCAGTATTATAAAATCTAAACGTGAATTGGTGGCGATGAAAACGTTGATATACCCCGACGAAGCTATCATGTGACCATAAGCTTACACCACCACGAGAGCTTTTACTCTAAGTCTTCTTGTATATTATTCAACCCCGGACAGTGCCAAGTTGTAAACATGCGCATTCGCTGACACATTCAGCTCCCGTTTTGCAATTGTCCTACAACAGACTTATCCACATTTTCCTACCAGAAGTGTTAATCTAAAAAAATGAAAAATATAGAATTAAATTATTATAACACATACAAATTATGATAGCATGATATTGAAATTAAATGTGCTTGTAAAAAAACAAATACTCACTAAAATAGGAAAGTGTGGTCATTTTCGGAATTTGTTCAGTGCAAAAAAAGATTGCAAGTTATATATTTATGGGGAAAAATCAATTGAGTATTTGCAAATACTTCATTAACTTTAACCTTGTGCTGTAACTGAAGTTAAGTTTTAAAGTAGATTCGACATTTAAGTTGAAAGTTTTATTACATCGTGACCTAATAATTAAAATCGTTGGGAAAAGTGTTTAGTTTCTTCAATATGTTGCGAAACGTAAGTGCTAAATATAAGATTACAAAACTTGTGTACAAATTTAGGTTCTGCTAGGAATATGTTGATGTAGTTCTTCAGAAAGCGTTAATTCTTCTGAGGATTTCTATGATTGTATGGATGCTAGTACTTTGTAAAGCTATTTCTCAATCAAATTTGTTTACATGTATTCCATGCAGATTTGGCATCTTACTTCGTAATGTCTACAAAATCTGTCAAAAAATCAATAAATTTAAACTAATATATAATATGTTGTGCACTTTTTTACTCTTTTTGTACCTTTTCGCAGGTCGCGTAAAGCAATGTAAAGCTTTGTGCTATTTATACCAAAAATGTTTGAAGTTATAGTTATGTGTTTGTGTATGTATATTAAGGTGTTCGTTATTTCGTAAGTATTTTTTTCAGAAAAGTTTTGAAGTTTAGTTTTAGCTCTAAAAAAGAATCCAACGTAAACATTTTATTTATTTCAATTTAATCTGTGTCTAAATCATTTTACTTTTCAAAAATATTTTTTATGTGATTTTTTGATCTTCTGAGATAAATAATTTATCTGCAAAAAAAATAAACCTCCAATTTTGAAGTATTCTAGTATTACATTTTCTTACCAAGTCTTTTGTTTTATAAAAAAATTAGATTAAAAGTTATACGCAATTAAACTTATGCATCAAATGTACTGAGGATTCAGACAAGTGCCTTATCCGTTCTGTATTGTTCATACGACGTGTCAGCTACTGAATTACTGAGCATCCATGTATTTGATGTATAACTTTAACTGCGTATAACTTTTAAAGGAGTGAACAATTTGGTTAAAATATAATTTTTTCATTTTTCATTTTCAAAATATCAGAAAATTATGTGATGTATTGTAACTTATAACCTATATTATATGCATTAAAAGATAAGTATGGTTAAGCCGCGGTTTAAATTTAAAATTAATATTCAATTTACGTTGAATACTTTTTCATTGTAAAAATGAGTATGACAAAAATAAAATTCTTTTGGAAATAACGGACACCCTAATGTATATAATCACACAAGAAAAAGTATGTATGTTGTGCCCGCATCAGAAATATCCTTGCAGTATCCATCTTTACCTATAGTAATAGTAGTTTAAAACACAATAAATATTCCTTATTTTTAAGTAAGCTTCGTGATAATTCTCGCCAAATAATATCTACTAGCTTTCATACATTATACAGAAAACCAAACAATACTAGAGTGTGGATATGATGTCGATATACACACAAGGTTTTATACGTAAAATAAAATATAGCGAAGCCGTTATATGTGCTCTCTTACTAAATCTTTGGTGAACATTCACATGAACTCTTCTTGATTTTTATGTAACCTGTTGTCAGTTAGCACCATCTCAAATATGTACCTTTTGCGATATAAATATTTCTAAATAGTGTTACATATTGGAGGTTTGAGAATTTTCTGTTTTTATAAGCCGATCTAATCGGTGGACTAAATTTATGATAGAAAGGCCTTAGATGCCTTCGGTTTGATTTTGAAAGATAAAAAACATATATGAAGCGATTACACAGGTAGTGTTAAAAATATAATATTGCACATAATTACTGTTAAAACATTGCTACATTCCTGCAAAAGTCGAATAACACATATTTAACAAAGATAATACCGATAATTTTGAAATGAATTCTTTCCAAAGAGACGCTTATAAAACTTTCGCTTGTTTTTTAATAATACTAAATTGTAAAATATGTACCTGTGTATGAAGTAATAGCTCATGTCAGTTATTACACTTCGATTTAAATTTAAAGTTAGTTAGCTCCATTAAATTTTGTTTCACAAAGAATAAGGGTACGCTTTGCAAAATGTAATTTCGGTTATTCATTTAATCCTTTTAGATACATTTTGGTGTAACAAAACTTATTGTTGATAGAGCTATCTCCATAACCATTTCGGTTGTCGAATTATCCGGTAAGAAATGCTGCTGCAATATTTTGTTCTCTCAACAAAAATATTTTCTGTAGTATTGCCAGCCCAAACAATAGTTTTGAGTAAATTTTAGAATAGCATCCCCGGATTTCGGGGTTAAAATGGGTATGTATGTAGGTCCTCCAGATTAAGAAAATATATACATACATATAGTTGCCGCTGACTTATGGTTTTGAGATATTTGCATTCAAAGTTCAAAAATTCAACTATTTAAAATGCGTGTTTCTCCCATTTATAATTTTATAGTTATATTTTTAACCTTTATATCCACTAACACTTCACTAATTCCTTTTTAACTATTTATTTTATATTAAATAATGCAAAAATAACTTTTTTTCAACATTTAACTTTTGTTCAATTATTTTTGTTCAAACAATAACAAAAGGGTTGCATTCTAACTAATAATCAGTGCTACCTTACGTTCATATTTTACAGAAGAATCAAAAGAAATAAAGAAAACAAATAATACCCCAATGACAGGAAATATATAACACATTAGCGCTTCAAAAAAACAACCCTCGGTCGAACCAACACTTGGGCTTGGTCAGTTCTTTTGCGTTGAACTCCTTTTTGCGTTGGCTTCAAAAAAAAAATAACCCTGGCCGATCCAACACCGGGATTTATCAAGATAATGAGAATTCTGAAAGGTTTTACATTACGATAATGAATTATGATAATGAATTTAGTTATGACGTCATAATCTTTCTTTTTTCTTATTTTTATTCCATTGCAACATATGGTAACACCAATTTTTTGCTTTTTGACAACCATTTTCTTATTTTATGAATAAATGGATTTTAACTAAAGTTTGATATGGAATTAAAGTTATTTTTGCACTATTTATTATAAAATAAATGATTAGAAACGAATTACTGAAGTGTTAGGGGATATAAAAGTTAAAAATATAAGTGTAAAATGCATTATAATTCGGAGAAGCACGCATTTTAAGTAGTTGATTTTTTGAACTTTAAATGCAATTATCTCAAAAACCATAAGTCAGCGGCAACTGTATATATATATTCTTGATCTGAAAGGCCTCCCCTATCCGTACATACCCATTTTAACCCCGAAATCGAGGGATGCTATTCTAAATCGCAGCCATAGTTTTAATTTACAATTAATTATAATCCCAATTTCTAGATCTTAGGCATCTGAAACTATATTATCACAAAGATGTAACGATTCTATGTTAATAATATTAGATGTGTATAATGGGTATTAATCATTTTTAGTCAATTTGAAATATAGTCTTTACTATAAAGACTATAAAGACAACTAGTACATCCCAAATAAGTGGAGAACTGTCAAACCGATTCGATCAGATTTGATCAGACCGATTAACCTAGCTTTTTCATATTTAAAGACTTGGAGAAGCTTGTTGATAACGACATCAGAACAACTGGTTAGCGAAATCGAGAATCTTTTTGTGAGAAGAACAAAGTTTGGAATTTTAATTTCGAAATAGTTCGGATGATTGAATACCGTGTGAATAATACGACTCAGTTAATTCTGGACGAAGCGTATATTTTCCAATGTCTTCTAGTATTCTTGTATGATTGACTGCGTCAAAAACTGTTGACAAGTCCAACGATACCCGAACTGTCGTTTTACAGTGTGGTTTGTGTTGAAATTATCTTGGCGTTTATGACGCGAAATGTTGTACTGTGCGCTTTACGGATTGTACTACAGATGTGGTGTGCTAACGATTAGTTGGGAAAACCTGGGCCTGCAAACCAAACATACTACGCTGGATAATGAAATTCAACCAATATGCAAATATTGAACGGTATATTGGGTCTAAAGGGTTTTTCTTGGAACAGTTGAAAAACAACTGACAACAACTGCATGTGCATTTGCAGGTGTCCCAGCACTGCACTAGAAGTAATTTGGGATCACTACTCTTCCCTGAAGACGATATAACCAAGATGGTATAATTTGAATTAAGCTTCAATATATCTCTGGGCAGTAAAAGTGACAGGGACTCTGAACGATAATATACACAGGGCTTACACACTAAACTCTTGATGTCCTTGAGTGGTTTTCCAAGTACGTATGAAGAGATTATATTGCAAAAACTTTCACGGAGAGCGTATCTCGTCCTTTGAATCAAATCAACAATAGTACTGGAGTAATACACTAAGCTTAATAGAGCTTCCGTGAATAAGCAAATATCATTGTCATAGATCCCTTGATATAAAGGTTTTAAGAGTAACAAACCAGCATTAACACCACCAATAATGTCAGCCTGGAAATCCAACGCAGGATTGCTCTTGCCAACAGGTGCTACTTCGGACTGAGTAGGCAATTGAAAAGTAAAGTCCTCTCTCGAAGAACGAAAGCTAAATTCTGCGAAAGATTTATGGTCCTTTGCGCATTGGCCACGGCGAATATCGCATTCGATGGAACGATGAGCTGTACGAGATATATGACGACATTGACATAGTTCAGCGAATTAAAAGACAGCGGCTACGCTGGCTAGGTCATGTTGTCCGAATGGATGAAAACACTCCAGCTCTGAAAGTATTCGACGCAGTACCCGCCGGGGGAAGCAGAGGAAGAGGAAGACCTCCACTCCATTGGAAGGACCAAGTGGAGAAAGACCTGGCTTCGCTTGGAATATCCAAATTGGCGCCACGTAGCGAAAAGAAGAAACGATTGGCGCGCTGTTGTTAACTCGGCTATAATCGCGTAAGCGGTGTCGACGCCAATTAAGAAGAAGGGTAACGAACTTGTCGACCTTCTAGCAAAAGAATCTGCGGCAACCAAGTCAATGGAACAGGATCCTTTCTTCGCTGTATGGCCTCATTTATATAGGGAAATACGTACCAATTTTAGAACCCAAAGTATGCTACTTTACTGCAGATATTTTCTTTTTCTTGAGATTGACCTATATAATTTTCTTTACTACTATATTTAAGCTAAGTTTCCGATATGATGTCAACAGTAATTTATTATTCTCGTTTACGAACGTTCAATGCTACAGTTCATTCGTTGAACTGTTTTATCTTATGTAAGTAGTTGATCTGCTATAAACAACATCTCTTAAACTATAAGCTTTCCAAGTGTTCTTATGTTATCGCGGGGTCTTCGGAAAACTTAAGATGATGATTTTCTTATGTGTTGATATATTTAAATATCTGCATGTATAAAAGTTTATCAAATTTGCAAAACCCTTGTTTATTTTTAAATTATTTAAGACTTAATTTTTTTTTACAGAACTCGAAAATCAAACGGGTCGTTAAAGTTTCGAAGTAAAATTGTACTCACACGAAAATGAAAAAATTCACATTCAAGGGAGTCCTTGATGGTTTTCGACAAAGCGTGCAACCACAGGTTTACCGACAGGAGCAGGAAATACCGGAACATTTAAAGGCGGAACATTTTTCACTTAAAAGGGTAATTAGAGTTCTTATATTTTTTGTAAGCATAATCTAAAACTTGGGTTGCAATTGAAAGAATTATATAATGAAATGTTGTAGCTGGCGTTTGTTTTATTTGGTAGCAGTGATTGAAACTATCATAAGACACACGCGGCTATTACATTTTTTTGTTATCAACGCAATTGTAGATTGTTTGTGTTTGTTTGCAAATAACGATAGTTCGCTTAAAACAATTTGTAATTATTTTAATTAAAATAATTATTGAACAGATATGAATGTTAAAAGAAAAGTTAATCAGTGTGTCAGAAAAAATAATTTTGAAAAAAGAAATAAATACTTATTTTAGTGAAATTTATATAGTTATATACTAAACTTAATTTATTTGTTCATCCGAGGTTTACATACATACACCACATTACCTCATTCGCCAATTTCCAGCACCAAGTGCAGCCAAGTCCCTTTTCATATACCGTGAAAATGTTATCTATATTCGTTGATTCTTATACATATGGTCTTTATTTCTTACTTGCTTATACGTATTCAGTCCAAAGTACATATATAGCACTTGCTTGGCAAATCTTGATTTTAAACTAGCTTTCAAGTTATCCTTGACTTTTTTCGGTGATTGATACACTCATTTGTCTTATCCTTGCTCACGCAATATATTACTGTTGTAACCAATTAGGATAAATAGTTGTTTAAGCAACGATGCTGTAGTACCCTTCTGTGAAATATTGTAGTTGAGCGGTTTACTTGAAAAAATATTGCTCATATGGATAGCTTGAAATAATATACAAGTAGTACATATCGTCATCTAAAATGCAAAATAATATAAAATATAAAAATATTCAAAATTAAGTTTTTAGTTTATTCCGATTACCTACATTATATTTCATATAGGGTTAAGCTTCTGCTATCAGATAACGGGGTTTTCAATGGCTACGCTACAAAAGTTGACCAATAGGGAGAGCAAACCACGTCATATTTTTTCCACTCTTTCGACATTTCACTTCAGTAAGGTTTGTCATTTCATCATGGAAAGATATACGACCCAACAACGAGTCGAAATATTAAAATTTAGTACCGAAATCCAATGTCAGTGGCCTCAACTTTAAGAGCGGGTTTTTCAATAAGGGCGATACAAAAGAATTTTTTTTAATACAAGAAAAGGATGGCGGCACAAGCTGTTCAATACGTAATGGCATTGCAAGTACTTTCACAGGAATAAAGAATTTCATTGATATCTCAAACCGTTTTTGTTTTATAAAAAAAAAAATTTGTAGCGCTCTTATTGAAAAACCCGTTATAACCAAGTTATATTCAAAATATTCTTTTTTTTTCAAAATGAGTGAGCAAATTCAGTGAGCTTATGAAACGGATGAACGTGTTTCAGCCCGAAAGTATGTATGTATATAAATAAAAAGTTTGCAAAATCTATGGCAAAATTATTTTTATATTAAGGGGTTAGGGGTAGTCAGAGGCACGAAAAAATGAGAGTTTTCAGTATTTTTTTGCTTTAAATCATGTTATTTTACAAAAGTAGTAATATGGCATTATTATAGGATGTGTTGACTTGAAGTCACGAAAATTTCAAAAAAAAAAAAATAATAATAATTTCCAAAGTTATAGTTGTTTGTGTTGACCCTGTTCCAAAAAAAGGTACTTGCGGTGACAAGCATAAGTCCTTGGAGATTCATCTAAAATCAATCGGACAAAAAAAAAATAGTTTTATAAATAGATAATCCTGGGCCTGATCTAAGGATTTTTTTTTCAAAATTAACAAAATGGCGGCCTCAGGAATTTTTTTTCTAAATTTTTGCGAAAAATTGGTCTTAAAAAAATCGAAATTTTCGAAATAATAAAAATCCTTCGATCAGGCCCGAGCTTATTATGTATTCTAAAAGCTGTATAAATTTCATTAAAATCTACTGAACGGTTTTCGTGTTGCAGTTGTCACCGGTTCAAAAATAATAGTTTTGAGAAAAACGCGTTTAAAGTTTCACACTAGCGCTTTGAAGTGCACGAGCTCTCTTTGTTATTTGTCGAATAACGTAAACGCTAATTATCGGATCAACGTGAAATTTTCAGGGAATATTTTTAAGATATTACACTTAACGAAAATGCAAAAAAATATATATTTTTTTTTGAAAATTCCAACTACCCCTAATACCATGTTCAGACCGAAAATTTAAAAGATTAGATTACATTTAAGCATTTCATAACCCAACAGTGTTCTTACTGCCGTTGAAAAGATTAAAAACAGCTGTTTTTGTCATTCAAGAATTCACATCGCTCAATATTTATCAAAAGAAAACATTGTGATATAGTATTTGGTAATAAAAGCTGTATTCTTTTAAATATTTTCCATATAATGGAAATGATGGACGCATTTTTTCATTTGGGAAGTCGATTTCCAGCAGAAATTAGATCCATTGCTCTAATAAAAATTTGTTTGTTTACATTTTTTCCTTTTTATAGTGTCTAAATCAGCTGTGATAGTGTAATAGATTTCCAATGCTGCCAAGTAGATGGCGCAAAATCAAAGTCGCACAGAGGGAGCGTGGATCAGTTTCAAATCACTCCGATGAAGTGATTTTGAACTGTAATTTTTGTATTGCGAAATCTTGATAAATTTATAAGATTAGTGGGATAAACAACTCAACAGCCGAAATCGTGTGATTAAGTGTCGGTCTGAACATGGTATAACCCCTTAAGCACCCCTTAAACGGACTCTGTGGTTTAAAGTTTAACAGGCACACTAGATTTTAAGAATCTTGTGTCTTGATTGTTTTAATTTACATACGGCTTATGACTGACAGATATTTTCTTGTTGTTATAGAGAAAACCTCAATATCTTCGAACAACTTCAATCTCATTTTTTATATAATTTCTCTAGTCAGATATAATTATATAATGAAAAAAATTGATTTCAGACTTTTCGGCACGGATTTCCCTACTCCCCAACTGCATTCGCTTTTGACCCCGTGCAGAGACTCCTAGTGATTGGAGATAAATCTGGGTTCATTCGAATGTATGTGGATTTGGTTATGCACTTTAGATTTTTGATAATTATCTATTACTCAAAATAGACTTGGACGTCCAGGTGTAGATGCTCATGCGAAACACGAAGGCGAGTCGGATTGTGCAGTAATATTTGTAGAATTTCTGATCAATGAGGGTGCTTTTGTAACGGTTACAGCGGATGACACATTACATTTGTGGAGTATACGACAGAAAACACCTCAAGTAGTTCAGAGTCTCAAATTTCAAAGAGAGAGGTTAGATTACTAATTTATGATACAAAGAATTATGTTGATATATATTTTTGGAATTTTTAATATTTTCAGGGTAACATGCCTTCACTTACCTGTTGGAAGCAAATGGCTATACGTTGGAACAGAAAGGGGCAATATACATGTGGTACATGTAGAAACATTTAGCCTTAGTGGCTACATAATAAATTGGAACAAGGCTATTGAAGTGTAAGACTCATTAAGTTGTATATTTTGTACATTATTTTATCACTTATTCAAAAATATTTGCATTTATAATTAGGGGTCCCGGTGGTCTAGAACGCTGAAATTAAGGGTGTTTTCTGAATTTTTTTTTAAGTTTAAAAAAAGAGCAATCGATTTAAAATTTTTACAGTTAATTTATACACTTATGAAAAGTACAAAAATATTTTTTTGTTAAATAAAAAAATGTTTAACAAGATTAAAAATGGCGTCCAAAAAAGCTATCTTAAAAAATGACTCCCGATGCCGTTGTTGATTTTGACTCTTCAGAACATCTGAAACATAAAAACCAAGTAAATTATTATTCACTAGGAGTGCAGCTTTGCTGGAACTACAACAAAAAAAAAATTGAAAATTAAAAAAATTTCGCGCTTTTGAAATTCAGATTCTGAAAACAGCTAATTTTGGACCAGTTTTAGATTAAAAAAAAACGAAGTTCTTAAAATTAAAATTTGATCGTAGTCCCGGCGATAGATATTGATCTTATAAACACCATATTAAAATTTTAAGTGATTCGGATGCATAGTTTTTTTTTTCATCAACGGCACGCCGAAAAAAGTACTTTTGAGATGAATGACGTACAAATCATCCATTCATTGAGCCTCTCGACCGCGCGCTACCTGCTAAAACGGCTGTAGAAGCTAAAATAATGCGAATATTCTTTCAAAAACCTTACAGTATATTCTTAAAGGACTATACTTTCGAACTACCAAATAAAAAAACATCGATTTTTTAACCCTCATCGCGACCCTCGCGTCTGGCCAGGCATATTTTGTTTTAAAATGTTATTTAAATATATTTAGCGTGTAGCAAACGACTTGCGCTTCCAGGTAGCTTCCTTGAATTTTATTGTCTATAGAATTCAGAAAAAAATTCAAGGATATCCTATCGAAAAGGACGAAAAAAGGATATTATAATATTACACCTTAGTGCACCAATGGTGCTTGGCTAGAAACCATATATTTTGTATGAAAATATATGAACTTTGGTATGTTTCTATCACTTCGCACGGTTGATTTATCTGTTTTCATGTTCGTTACATGTCCAAATTGGTTTGTATGTTTATCTGGGTCAAATACCTTAGCCGCTAGAGCTTTTTAAAGGTTAAGAAAAATGTAATTTTTCTCAAAATGTTACATTTTTTGCGAACGCTATTGCCACGCCAAGCATGAACAAGGCAGTCAATTTGATTTCAAGCAAATCGAGAGGTAAGAAATTTCAAAAATGTATCTATATTGTACATATATGAGCGTAAATACCATACGTATTTCCATACAAATGTATGTAAACTAGCCTAGGCCTAGCCAAGCACCATTGGTCTCGACCAGGGTTAAAAATTCTAGACCGCCGGGACCCTTTAAGGGCTTCCTAAGATAACGTCGATGACTTAAGTATTTAAAAATATTAGCTTCAACTTAAATATATATTATTATATTTAAATATCAAAACATACATTTTTCCGTAATATTTTGCATTAAACTAAACTCTAACGCTATAATTTTTTTTTTGAATAATTAACGGTCTCATCTAGTGTGAAATAATTTTTTTTTTATTTTATATCTTATATACATACATCAAAAAATAACATACATACTAAAATTTTGAATTGAAATCTCAAATAGTACTTCCCTTCTAACGTGAAGCCATTTAGGTCAAGCAGCTCCGTCAGTTTATATTTGATTTTCTCAAAACTATATTTTTCAAATATGTTTGGTTGATTACATTAATTTTTTTTACCCTGGATATCTTAGCAAAATCTTATGTTTTTAAGCTCCCGACGAATTCATTTATGAAAATCTTGAATGTGCTTTTGTTTTTTTATTTATTGCATTTTCACATATTTTCCCCTTCCCGATCCTGACGGATCTTTTCGTGGCCATGCTTTCGTCCGACTATATTTTACAAAGAAGCTGATGTATGCTCCTTATCAGTTCTTCGTTGCCGTGTTTGAATAGCTCGGTCGGCAATCCATCGGCCCCCGCCGCTTTGTTGTTCTTCAGGCGGGTAATTGGTATGCTCTGGGCATCGGTCACTAGATCACCTTTGGGTGTTCTACAAGAGTATGCTCCGGTCTTGAAGCCTTCTGTTAGCCGCCATATCTTTTCGTAGAATTTTCGAGCATTACCCTGTCGGCCAGCTTATCAAGCTCTTTATACTCACGCATATTTTTATCCGTTATTTAAATATCAATTATCAATCATAGTTAGTAATGAAATTTATTTTTCCAATCTTGATAAGGATTAATTACTTTAAATTAAAACTTACGAATCTTAGTAAGGAAAAATGGTAGATTATTTAATGGTTCTCAAATGCGGCAATTAATGAGATACGTAGAGAGATTGTACAACTGGAAAATTATAAAAGGAATGCTCATTAAAAGAATTTTATTGAAATAGAACATATGTTTTCGACATATTTTTTTTTCATTATTCTGCTTACTTTGATGAATAATTTTTTTTTTCAAAACAAAACTGACATCAATATTTCTGTTATTTGGTTGTATGTTTTCAGAATTTGCTTATTACATATATAATGGAAATGAACATTTAAAAATTAAACAAAATTATTAATAGTTTCATGAATTGTTAAAACAAATATACCAAAATCGATCTTTTATCTACTACATGTTCTGTATTCATTTCTCTATACAATGACCTACCAGTTTTTTGAACTTTTCTTTCTTCTAACTGGAAGTTTTAGGCCTGCGTTGAATTTGCGGGCTGACATTGTTGGTGGTTTCAAGATAGACGAAATTATCTACAACTTCAAAGTTATGATTGTCAACAGTGATGGAGAGCAAATCGCGAGTGCGACGACTGTTTGTTTAATGACAAGAGATATTTCGTCTTGCCCTCGTTCACTGCCAGACTAATTTGCTTTGCTTCCTTGTCCAGTCTGGAGAAAGCAGAACAAACGGCGCGGGAGTTGAGGTCGATGATATCAATATCAGTCTCATCGGCATACGCCAACAGCTGTACACTCTTATAGAAGATGGTACCTTCACTATTTAGTTCTGCTGCTCGAACTATTTTCTCCAGAAGGAGGTTGAAGAAGTCGCACGATAGGGAGTCGCCTGAAATCTCGTTTGGTATCGAACGGCTCGGGGAGGTCCTTCCCGATCCTGACGGATCTTTTCGTGTTGCTCAACGTCAGTTTACAGAGCCGTATTAGTTTTGCGGGGATACCAAATTCAGGCATCGCGGCATAAAGGCAGCTCCTTTTCGTGCTGTCGAAAGCAGCTATGAAATCGACGAAGAGGTGGTGTGTGTCGATTTCCCTTTCACGGGTCTTTTCCAAAATTTGGCGCATGGTGAATATCTGTTCGGTTGTTGATTTGCCAGGTCTAAAGCCACATTGATAAGATCCTATCAGTTTATTGACGGTGGGCTTTAATCTTTCACACAATGCGCTCTGTAGAACCTTATACGCGATGTTGAGGAGGCTTATCCCACGGTAGCTGGCGCAGATTGTGGGGCCTCCTTTTTTGTGGATTGGGCAGAGCACACTTAAATTCCAATCTTTGGCCATGCTTTCGTCCGACCGTATTTTACAAAGAAGCGGATGCATGTTCCTTATCAGTTCTTCGTCGCTCGGCCAGCAATCCATCGGCCCCCGCCGCTTTGTTGTTCTTCAGGTGGGTAATTGCTATTCGAACTTCTTCATGGTCGGGCAATGGACTGTCTGCTCCATCGTCATCGATTGGGGAATCGGGTTCGCCTTCTCCTCGTGTTGTACTTTCATTGCCATTCAGCAGGCTGGAGAAGTGTTCCCTCCGTATTTTTAGTATGCTCTGGGCATCGGTCACTAAATCACCTTTGGGGGTTCTACAAGAGTATGCTCCGGTCTTGAAACCTTCTGTTAGCCGCCGTATCTTTTCGTAGAATTTTCGAGCATTACCCTGTCGGCCAGCTTATCAAGCTCTTTATACTCACGCATTTCGGCCTCTTTCTTTTTCTGTCTACAAATGCGCTCGTTTCCCTCTTCAGCTCTCAGTATCTATCCTATCCCACACGTGTTGTGGTCGATCGTAACGTTACGAGCCTGCCTCTGTTTTCTCTTCGCTGCGACACGGCACTCCTCGCCGTACCAGCTGTTCTTTTGGATTTTCGGTTTCGGTTGCAGCTGTAAGTAAGGAGTTTGAAATACCGTCCCACAGTTCCCTTATACCGAGTTGTTGACGAGTACTCTCAGAGAGCAGGAGTGCAAGTCGAGTAGAAAATCGTTCTGCTGTCTGTTGTGGTTGCAGCTTTTCGACGTCGAACCTTCCTTGTGTTTAGATAGTGGTCCGAGTCGATGTTAGGACCTCGGAGCGCACGCACATCTAAAACACTGGAGATGTGT
Source organism: Bactrocera tryoni (assembly GCF_016617805.1). NCBI lineage: Eukaryota > Metazoa > Arthropoda > Insecta > Diptera > Tephritidae > Bactrocera > Bactrocera tryoni. Next base: position 61,360,948 of record NC_052502.1, on the reverse strand, counting down.
CTTCCGTTTATCACAACATGATCAATCTGGTTGGTGGTTTTTCGACCCGGAGACAGCCAGGTGGCTTGATGAATCTTCTTATGCTGGAATCTAGTACTACAGATAACCATATTTCGGGCCCCGGCGAAGTCGATCAGCCTCGATCCTGATTATTTGGTGATGTTTCGTTGTGGAGGCTGAATTTACCGACCCTAGTGCCAAAAATACCTTCTTTGCCCACCCTGGCGTTAAAGTCGCCAAGCACGATTTTGATATCGTGGCGGGGCAGCTCTCATAGGTGCGCTCCAAGCGCTCATAGAAGGCATCTTTGGTCACATCGTCCTTCTCTTCCGTCGGGGCGTGGGCGCAAATCAGAGATATGTTGAATAACCTCGCTTTGATGCGGGTTGTGGCTAGACGTTCATCCACCGGGGCATTACTCGACGACGGAGTCTCTCCCACCAAATTTACGCTCTTTATATGGCCACTGTAGTAAATGCCACAAGGACCTACTCACCTCAGTCCTTGTTCCGTCCATCGCATTTCTTCGACGGCGGTGATGTCAGCCTTTATTTTCACGAGGACATCAACCAGCTGGGCAGCGGCACCTTCTCAATTAAGGGACCGGACATTCCAGGTGCATGCCCTCAATTCGTAGTCCTTATTTCGTTTGCCATGGTCGTCATCAAAAGGGGGGTCTCTCATTCGAGGCTGGTTGTTATTTTTCATTGGGGGTGTTTTTTTTACGTGGCGGGTCCCAAGCTCAGCGCACAACCCGTAGGAGGGATAGTTTGCCTTCTCACTTTAACTCGCTTTCAAACGGATATTCTTATTCTACCCAGAGGATACTTGGTCAAAGACCGGAAGTCGTGGGCTGCTTGAGCCATATGTAAAATAATCGTTTCTAGCCACTCCCAATTGAATAGCGATCAGAGAACTTTTCTCACTCCTCCTCTTACAGCTCTCCAAAATTAACATTTTGTATTTTTTGCTAGGGGGTATTAAAATAAAATTCGTTATAAGTATGCAAAAAAATAGAATTAAATAATTTATTTGGGTTTAAATATTTTTAGGGTTCGAACTAGTCATCCTGGTGCTGTGATTGCGTTATGTGATAATCCCATAGATGCAAACAAGGTGCGTTAAACAAATTTATATATGTATGAGTGGAAACAATTATTTTTATATTGCTTACAGCTACTTATTGCTTTTGAATGTGGTCTTCTTGTGCTGTGGGACTTAAAAAGTAAATGTGCGGAATTTCGTTGGCAAGCTGCCGAACCAGTTAAATCGGTAGCTTGGCACTATGAAGGCAAATACTTTGTTTCCTCTCATACGGATGGTTCCATATGTACATGGCCAACCAAACCTGTAGCAAAACCTCAATCGGTTATTTGCCCTCACGGTAAGTAAAATTATTGTGCTATTCAAGATGATTGAAATATTCTTTATATAATCTCATAACTAAATACATCAACAATATGCGATCAATTTTTATGCAATAGTGAGGTATCAGCGCAATTCATAACTTTTCTAAGGATGCAATTTTAGTTTTAAACGTTTTTTAATATACAGCTTCCCAGTTTTCGAGAACTACATTTTTCGCCATCTGACTAATGGAAGCTTATTCGATTTTCTTTTATTATTATTTTACGATTCGCATAAATTCGATACAGCTTTTGTTAAAATATTTTCAGTTAAAAGTTCCAAATTTCCAAGGACACTACTAAATAACATCATTTCCAAAATATAAATAATACAATTGTAAACTCGAAAAATTAGAGTACTTTTTAAAAATAAATTTCGGAAAACTAAAACGAAACAACAATTATCTTATCGTTTTTGAAAGGTTTTAGGTTCAGGTTACATATATACAATTATATGTGTATTTGACTGCTTATTATTAATCGTTTTTTTACACAGCTAAAGTTTCTAAGGAAGGCACACTAGAAAAATGTAAACCTATTTATAAAGTTGATTTAAAAACTTCTCAAATGGGGTGAGTGCTTTTTAATAAAATACTCGATAAAATTGAATATACGTTACAAATGTACATATGCCATTTTTTCAGTGATACATTTACAATATTTTCTGGTGGAATGCCTACTGAGAAAAGTTCTAAATCAAACTGTATAACTGTTATGGTGGGGAAATCAACAACTGTCTTGGAAATGGAACACGCTGTCGTAGACTTTATTATTCTTTGCGAGAATCCTTGGTTATGCGGTAAGTGATTTATATGAATTAGGTACCATATTTACCAGGATTAAAATAACCTTAACAAATAACAATAACCTTTTTTACTTTTTTCGTTATTGTTGAATATTTTGAATAAAAATAAAAAAATTTCATCTCTTACTATAGAAGTTTAAAATCGTATAAGAGTTAGTAAGGGTATAGATTTTGAAAACTAAATACATTTTAATACTCGTAGTATGTATAATCCAAAACTTTCAGAATAAAAAATTGTCTAAGTATCTAACTAAAAATCTTTTGGTTATCCCATTTGTACGCCGAAAATATCTCCTTACCAAGAATTCTTATGTATACAATTTATATATGTATATCCTAATTCGTATTAATTCGGGAACGGGAATGTGAATGAATAATTATATTCCCTAAAATATGTTCTTTTTCCCCTAGTAGTTAATCAACTTGATTCTTTGTTATCCCGGAACTGTACGTAGTTAACTAAAAAGTACAATATCACTACAACCCTTAGAATTATAAGTGCCATCGCAGCGCCTTTAAAAACTACAGCACATGTATGTATGTACACCTGCGGCCAAGCGTAACTTACCATTAAGTTATTACAAGAATTAGTAATAATGAAATCAAAGACTTGTGTGCAAATAAAAAAAGTTTTCTCAATTTAATTTTACAAATGGGCCAGATTAAAGTCACAGTTAACCAAATATATTCGAGCCATCTATATATTCCCCGTATTCTATTAAACCCATAAAGAAGTTACCCAAAGAACGAAAATATTGAAAATAGTGAAAAAAATCAAGTGGTAAGTTACGCTTGGCCGCAGGTGTATATAGACAATTGGAACCATTATTACCACCAATTGGTTCGAGAAATTTTATTTACGTTAGAACAACTTCTTCGTTCTGGATATTATAATAGGTTAAAGTCTTACTTAGCCAGATTGATCTCCCCTTCTTTCTATACCAACTTCGTTTTGAGTTTTATTTCTTAAAACTAAAAGGGTGTGCTTGGCCATTAAAAATACAGGTACAATAATAAGTTTATTTCTAATTCTAGGGATTATATAATTAATTAAAATTAACTATGTCGAAAATGTCTGCTTTTACAGCTGATTGTAAATACTTATGTATAAACTTAGCAGCTATGGCTTTTATTTAAGTATTTTATAACACCAAAGCAGATGTAAAATATTTTCTGATATTTAGAAAATTTTGAATTTTTTTTTAGATAATTACAGTATTATAGAAAATTATATAAAACTGAATTATATGCCTATTTAGTCTAAATAAGAGTTGCGTTTTATTGCTTGATTTCCTAGAAACCCAAGAGCCCTATGCGATAGCAGTACTTCTACAATATGACTTAGTTTTAATAGACTTACTCACGCCCGGTTTTCCATGTTTCGAATCGCCTTATCCCATGGACTTACATGAATCACCTGTTACATGTTGCACCTATTTAACTGATTGTCCTTCGGATTTGGTTCCTGCTTTTTATTCCGTAAGAATGACATTTACTGTAACTACTTAGATGATGTACCAGCATTTATAAAAGCGGCTTTTAGACGGAAAGTTGAATGGATTTTCATGACACATTGTCTAATTGGTTTTGGGCAGATAATAAAAAAAATCACTGCAGTAAAGTTAAAGCTACGAAATGTCTTAATTTGTAAACATGAGTTGTCTATAGACAGTGCTAATGAAATTGAATAAAATTAGTGTTAAACAAGTAAGGAAGGGAACATTTTATACTCTTGCAACTTGCTAGAATTAAAACCAGGGAAATATTTAAAGTAAATCGTCAACCAGAGTATCGGAATCATATGAATTTTATATGTACATATACTTCATATAACTCATACACAGATTTGTTAGAAAAACGAAAGTACCTCACATACAATCAAGTATGCAAGTAAATACAATCATATGGAGTAAAATCAGCCGGATGTTTGAAAATCCTGGTAGTGATTATAAGGGGGCTAGGTCAAGTTTTCGCTCAAATTTATCCATTTTAGGCACAAATATACGCTGTCACGAATAAAACACGTTCTCCCAAATTCATTTAGATAATTCAAATATTGGATGATATATTGAGCATAAAGCCACCTGGAAGTTCGAAAATCTTTATATTAGGTATATGGGGGCTCAGGAAGTATTGGCCCAATTTTTGACATATAGACATACCATTGTAAGAGGAGGATTATCCCAGAATTTTAATTATATATCTCACACATTGATCGATATTTTCGGTCGAAAGTCAACTATAGATACTGGGGTCCACATGATTGGACTTGGACAATTTTTGGCCAAAAGGTGCCATACTTTAAGGTATTACTGCAAAATTTTATTCCGTTATATTAATTACTTCTTGATTTGTGTACTGGAAAGTGAAAGAATCAAATGGAATTTCAAATTGTGTAATATGGGAAGTAGGCGTGGTTGGATTCCGATTTTGCATATTTTCACACTGTAACATAGGAATGTTAGAAAAATGATACTTACTAAATTTAGTCGAAATCGGTTGATCGGCTCCCAACATATAGCATATTACCAAAAAGTGGGCAGTGCCACGCCCATTGTCCAATTTTCACACCGGCTCTCATAAAGCCTTCTCATACCATCTCAGAGGTAAAATTTAATGTGTCTGGCGTAATTAGTTCTGTATTTATTGGACTCTTAGTAGTTCTGAACTGTACCGTTATATGGGGAGTGTGCGGGGTTATCTTCCGATTTCATCCATTTTTACACTAAATATTCTAGGAAAACTCCCACTTTTCCAAAAATTTTTAACCGCAGGTACCCCTTGCTACTGCAATCCCCTGTGCCAAATTACAATTTTATATCTTAATTTAGAGTTTAGTTTTGGCACTTTATATGTTTTCAGTTAATGGTGATTTATGGGTGTGGCAGTGATTCCATTAAGGAACATACATACATACATACCAAGTTTCATCAAGATATCTCAATTTTTACTCAAGGTACAGCTTGCACAAACGGACGGACGGATGGACAGACGGTATTTTCACTAGTTGGCGCTGAAAGCGCGTAGTTCTAGTTTTATTCGTCGCATCGCGTCATGCTATACCTTTTTAGAAAGCTCATTTCACGTGTTTGATTGGTTGTCGTTTCTTTTAAGTCGTTTGTGAGTTATAGCGTCGCAAACATGGAGCAAAACAAAGAGAAAATACGGCATATTTTACAGTACTACTACGATAAAGGCAAAAATGCATCTCAAGCCGCCAATAAAATTTGTGCAGTTTATGGACCCGATACAGTTTCCATTTCCACCGCACAACGATGGTTTCAACGTTTTTGTTCTGGTGTAGAGGTGGTCCAAGATGCGCCACGCTCCGGAAGGCCTGTCGTCGAAAATTGCGATAAAATCGCTGAATTGGTCGAAAGAGACCGGCATAGTAGCAGCCGTAGCATCGGTTAAGAGCTGGGCATGTGTCATCAAAAATTCATTTCATTTTCAATAACAAAAAAAATTCAATAAAAATACCGCAAGACTTTTTTGACAACCCATTATACAACGCTATATCTATCTCGTTTAGTTTTAGGTGATACGTACAACCGTTAGGTAAACAAAACAATAATACTCTGTAGCAACAGGTTGCAAGAGTATAAAAAGTGTCGTTATTATACGCTGGTACATCTTGTGTTTTGCACAATAACTTTTTTAGTAACAAAAACGAAAATATTTCAATAGGTTGGTCGCACAACAACTAGTAAGAAAACTGGTTTTTCTGAACGAGAGTGGCCAATTAGTGGCGGGGAATGGTTTCCCGCATCGTGCAGTTATTCGGAAATCGTAATCACAGGACATCAAGATGGCACATTAAAATTTTGGGATTCGGGTGCAGGAACTCTGCAAGTATGTATAATTGTAGACATTTTCAATATGATTTCTTTTATATAATTATAATTCTAGATCCTGTATAAGTTGAAAACTGCAAAAGTTTTTGAAAAGCCGAAAAATTCGCATTCAGATAGTGGTAACGATAATCCACTTGCCATACAGCATATATATCTATGTTCCGAATCACGTCGATTATGTGTAGCTGGTGCTATGGGACAAGTTATGTTGTTTAAATTTCGAAAAGTCGAATCAACGTCTGAGGTTTTGACGTTAGAGATTCCTATACTTTATGAAAATTTCGACGATATTTATGGTACGAGTCCAGAGTGTGATTTTATACCACATCAAGTTCAAAAAACTGAATCAAGTGATTCTGATAAGGTAAATTTTATGTGTGCGTAATTCTTATTATTATTATGGAAATAAATAAGATATATACCAAATGTATAATAATTTTCGATACATTTAAATTTATAAATATATTTTATTATGATTTTTGTTTCTGCAATATGTTTTTATACATTATTTACATTTAAATTTTTCTTGGTGAGAAAATTTTTTTTGTATTATTTGATGCAAACTATTGGAATTTTTAAAATTAAATAAAAGTACCTTTAAACATTTGCGTAGACGAATAAAAGCATTTTATTATAAAAATAACCAGTAAGCCTAAAGTTTATGATTTTTTCTCAGCTTTCCAATGGGATATTCGTTAAACTAATTCAACTAATTTTTAAAACAAAATGTACAACTTTATAAACAAATAATTTGGAACTATTTTTAATCTGTCCGTCCGTCCCTGCGTTCATATGAAAACATTTATTTATTTGTGGAGATAACCAAATAAATTCCTGTATGGACTCTTATGTAATTGTGATTATTTCGGTGCAGTTTTTTCTTGTTTTTTTCCTTAAAAATGTCAAAAATAAACACTTTATTTTAGTTTTTTATAGTTCTCTATGTTTTATTGTTCGTGTGAAAAATTTAAATAAAAAAAAAAATATGTAAGTAAACTGTAAGATTTAGAAACATTATCAAAACATAACGTTCTAAATAAGTTATTTGTATTTATAATTGAATTAACTTAACTAATTTGTATGTATTTTTAATTACTTGCAGGCCGACTGTTTGTTGAAAGTTAAAATAGGCTCACAACGAAAACCCCCCGGGTTTCAATCGCAACTGGTTTGTCTGACTACTGGTCCAAACAGAAGAAATGTCCAAGTCACATCCTTATGCATTAACTCCAGTTATGGACTGTAAGTGATAATTTTGAAATACAAAATGTTAGTAAATGCGTATTTATAATAGCGCAAGTATAGTTGCCGTTCGGCAAGCATATACCATAATGTTATAAAATGAACTATATAATTCCTTAAAAATATCATATACGAAGAAGGGCGAAAAGGGAATTCAAGGAATTGTACTTCATTTACTACTCCGTCTGTGAAATTTATAGAATTATATATATAAAAATTGCTACCGCTCTCACTTTGACGTGAGCCGTAGCAGAGTCATAGCAGAACAACGAAAAAATATGTGCTCTGCTCCGAGTTTTGCCAGGTAAAAAACTACAGCAGTAGCAATTGCCAAAAATGAAATGCTGGCTCTGCGTAGCTGTAGCAGTAGCAAAAAATTGAGAGCGATATGAGAGCAGAGCTAATTAAATTTTTCATGTGCTAAAACTTTCGCATGTGTTTGTTGTTTTTTCTGTTTTTGCTATTTTCTGCCATATTTATTGTTTCTGAATAAAACAACGCTTTATGCATATTTAAATTATAAATTTACATACATATGGATATTCATACAAAGTGTGTTCCAAAGTAAACAAGACTTTTTGAATGTAGTGCCCCCTGGTGGCGCCATCTATACGACGACTGATTCGTTAGAATCTGCCATCCTTATCGATTGTCCAATTCAATTCAATTTCATGACATTTTTTCGATTGGAAGCGAAGTTATTGCGTTATAAGTGTCAGTATGTTTGTGTTATCGGTGCGAAAATGAGCTTCGAACAAAGAGCTAACATTAAATTTTGTTTTAAAATTGGTAAAACTTTTACAGAAACGTTTCAATTGATGGAACAAGTTTATGGCGATGATTGCGTAACCCGTAGCAGAGTGCACGAGTGGTTTCAACGTTTTCAAAGCGGTCGTGAGGACATAAATGACACTCAACATGTGGGCCAATGAAAATCCGTGATCAGCGGAAATTCCATCGCAACTGTGCGTGAATTCATCAAAAATCAGCCGAAATCATCATTGAAATTCATGGAAATGGAATTTAACATCTCCAAAACATCGATTTATCGTATTTTGACCGAACATTTGTGCTTACGAAAAGTGTGTGCACGGTTTGTTCCGCACAAATTGACTGACGACAAAATATTGCTCAAAATCCAACAATCGAAAGACATCATTGTGACTGATTATTTGACCAAAAATCAAATTTTAACCATTAACCACTCCCCGTATTCACCTGATATGGCACCGTGCGACTTCTTCCTTTTCGGAAAAATGCATTTGCAGACAGAAAATTTGGATGAGGTCAATAAAAGAAGAAAAATGGTGTGTCGTCATTTTTACAACGATACAAATAATTCATCCGAGGCTGTTTTTGACTGTTCATTGGGGCGTTTTTTACGTGGCGGGTACCAAACCCAGCACACAACCCTGTGGAGGGGAAGTCGTGAATTGCTTGAGCCATTTGTAAAAGAATCGTTTCTCCATCCATCCTCCAACGATTGAAATGTAAGTGTGCTCTTCCCAATCCACAATAAGGGAGACGGCAAAATCTGCGACAACTACCGTGGGATACGCCTCCTCAACATCGCGTATAAGGTTCTATAGTGCGCATTGTGTGAAAGATTAAAGCCCATCCTCAACAAACTGATTGGACCTTATCACAGTGGCTTTAGATCTGGCAAATCAATAACTGACCAGATATTGACCATGCGCCAAATCTTGTAAAAGACCCGTGAAAAGGGAATCGACACGCACCACCTCTTCGTCGATTTCAAAGCTGCTTTTGACAGCACGAAAAGGAGCTGCCTTTATGCCGCGATGTCTGAATTTGGTATATCCGTAAAACTAATACGGCTGTGAAAACTGACGATGAGCAACACCAAAGGCTCCGTCAGAATCGGGAAGGACGTGTTCGAGCCGTTCGACACCAAAAGAGGTTTCAGACAAGGCGACTCTCTTTCGTGTGGCTTCTTCAATCTGCTGCTGGAGAAAATAATTCGAGCTGCAGAACTTAATCGAGCAGGTACAATATTTTATAAGAGTGTACAGCTGCTGGCGTATACCGATGAGATTGATATTGATATCATCGGCCTCAATTCCCGCGCCGTTTGTTCTGCTTTCTCCATACTGGACAAAAAAGCAAAGCAAATGGATCTGGCAGTGAACGAGGGCAAGACGAAATATCTCCTGTCATCAAACAAAAAGTCGTCGCACTCGCGACTTGGCTCTTACGTTACTGTTGACAGTCAAAACTTCGAAGTCGTAGATAATTTCGTCTATCTTGGAACCAGAATCAACACCAACAATAACGTCAGCCTCGAAATCCAACGCAGAATATCACTTTTCAACAGGTGCTACTTCGGTCTAAGTAGGCAATTGATAAGTATAGTACATATTACACGAGTTTTCAAGGGAAAGGTTCTGCGAAAGACTTATAGTCCTTTGAGCGTTGGCCACGGCGAATATTGCATTCGATGGAACGATTACCTGTATGAGATATACAACGCCATTGACATAGTTCAGCGAATTAAAAGACAGCGACTACGCTGGCTAGGTCATGTCGTTCGAATAGACGAAAACACTCCAGCTCTGAAAGTATTCGACGCAGTATACTCCGGTGTAAGCAGAGGAAGGAAAAGACCTCCACTCCGTTGGAAAGACCAGATGGAGAAGAACCTGGCTTCGTTTGGAATCTCTAATTGGCGCCACATTACGAAAAGAAGAAACGCTGGCACGCTGTTGTTAAGGGGGTATTCTGGTTTAGAAGCCCGAATTTTAGGTTTTTTTTTGACACGAAAAAAAAACAAAAATTATTTTGATTATCCATTTTTTTACATGCTCTTTATTGTTATTCTAAGAATACAAAACATAAATAATATAAGAAAAAAAATTTAATTTAAAAAAACTGCAGGTCGGCGAAGTAGAGACTGATGAAACAATGGCTTGTCCTGGTATGCAGGATATAAATCCTTGTCGTGACTTAAAATGAAAATTTATGCGAAATCCGTGAAGAGTAAAAGTGTAGTTATCGCACTACGAAACGTTTTTTGAAAAAAAAAAAAAAAATTTTACAAAATGGTGGAGGTTTGAAAAAAAAAGTTTCGTATTTTCCCTATTTTTTTGTGGTTCGGAATTTTTTAAAAATAAAAAAAATTCTTTCCAATGGGATATTCGTTAAACTAATTCAACTAATTTTTAAAACAAAATGTACAACTTTATAAAGAAATAATTTGGAACTATTTTTAATCTGTCCGTCCGTCCCTGCGTCCATATGAAAACATTTATTTATTTGTGGAGATAACCAAATAAATTCCTGTATGGACTCTTATGTAATTGTGATTATTTCGGTGCAGTTTTTTCTTGTTTTTTTCCTTAAAAATGTCAAAAATAAACACTTTATTTTATTTTTTTATAGTTCTCTGTGTCGCCAGAAAAAAAAAAGACAAACATTTCATAAACCAAGCTCGTACTTTGGAAATATAAAAGATCCAACTTTGACTTCTTTTATATCAAACTATTCAAGTAGGAGGCAAGGGTAGATTAAAAGAAGTTTAATTTTAAAGGCAATAGTATATAGAATTTAAAGAGTAACTAAAAAATAACTTTTTAACTCATGACTCAATTTACCTAAAAAAATGGTTTGATCCAATACTATATAATATAATAAGCTATAAAATAAGTACTTATTGTAATATATATATTTACTTAATTTCAGTATGGCATATGGAACTGAATATGGGCTTGTTGTTATCGACATTGTACAAAAAATTTGTTTGTTGAGTGTGGCGTGCCCTGACCTGTATGGCGCTAATGATCCTTACTCCAGAAATCCTAAAAGTCCAAAGAAAATTGAAAGTAAGGAAGAGCAAAGTCGGTCGCCTAGTTCAGATCAGGTAAGTGATATCCGTATCTCTAATTGATCATAAATTACAAAGTTATATTCTGTTTCCTAGTATAATAGTATAATTTTAAATTTTGTTTTTTTTCACATAACATTGCTTATTAACGCGCAGTTAACGTATTTGTAGTTTAATATTATATGTTTTTTTGTTATTATTTGTTCGCAAACGATATTTTTATGGAAGAGTGTTGTAACCCTGATACATTTTTGAATTTTAGATTGTTTAGTGAATGTGGGAACGTATAAATCATAATTTCAGTCATTCAATATTTGGTCGCATGCACACAGAGAATCGTAGAGTATTAATGTTATGAGTATAGGTAGGATATTTAATCAGCATTCACAATGGTGACAACTACTTGGCGTAATTATTCAAGTGAAATTATTTAATTTTTTTTTAATAATTTAACAAAATTCTGTACAAGTACAAAAATACATTTGCAATTTAACACAATAGGCGTAATTGATATACAGATTAAAAAAAATTAATATATGTATTTTATTTGCTTGCTGGTCAGTAATTTGTGAAATCTGAGGATATAAGAAGAAACAATCCGAACAGCTAAGATTAACTAAAATATTAAAATGTTTGAATATCGAGTTGAGTTTTTTATTCGTGTTTGATTTGTTGTGAAACAACTTTTTTGTAGATAGCTACATCAATGAAATCGGTTTAAATTCAGAACTATAAAAAAACAAAAAATATGCTTTCCTTTGTAACGAATCTTGTTATACGAAAGAGGGAGGCAGGAAGTAGGGAGAAGGAGAAATAAAACATTTACAGTTAAATCGTCTAAACATTTGACGTTACATTGAAGAAGCCAAGATTGGCAAATTTTTATTTAGTCTCATCGCGCCCTTACCAAAAGTTACAGTACTGAGGTAAAGTGGTAAAGTATGGGTGTCTTCATAATAATCACCGCAATGCTGCAATCCTGTTGCCAACTTGATACTCTGTTGCTGATGCTCAGCTGATAGTCCGCTGCAATATTGCAGCTTTTATTTCACGCAGAAAAAGAAAGATATTTATTATATCTGTTTTGCTAGTGATGAGTAGCAGAGTAACAACAATTTACCGCTAGAAGGAATGACGTTGGCAGTGTTGCTCGAAAAAGAGCAGGATGTTTTTTTCATTAAAGGTAATACTGCTGCAATAAAACCATAACGAATACGATGCCCCATATTTTTCATGTAAAGAAAATGTATTTTATGTTTGCATATTAATAACGAAACCAAAAAAATCGTTGAAACTAATGTATTGTAGCCTCTTTCGATTTAGAAGAGAAATCCCACATTCTGCTTGGGGCAAAAGTCAAGAGGGTATGTTATGTTCACAACAAATAACACTTTTAAGGACTTAATTTTTTTAAGCCAGTAATTGTTTACAACAATTTTCTAGTATTTTGAAGTGAATAAAGTAAATATTCGGTAATGCTTCAAACGAAAGAGTAACCATGATAATTGGAAATTATGGTATAAATTACATTTGTTCTTCGAAGTTCTTCGTGAGCAAAGGTAAAGTATAAAATTGTAGTTTCTACTTTACTTATTCATGAATTACAACAAAAAATGTCAAATAAGTGAGATACTTTAGAAAAAAATTATACATACATACACTGCAATCTGCTTTAATGGGTAGGTGTAAAGAACAAAAAATGGCAATAATTTCTTTATTTAATTCCATTTTTGTTTTAAATGAATTCAAACTGAAGCACTCCATAAACTCCCATTTAGTATAAATATAATATAAGTAACTGGTGTCCAACATGCTTGGCTAACTCCTTTGTTAACCACCGCCACAAAATCGCTACTACAATTTTGAAATAACAAACACTTACTAAATACTTTAAGCGCTTCAAGTGACGAATGTAATTTAAGCTTAAGGTAACTTCTTCATTTGCATGTAAACATAGCGTTGTAGTTGCGAGAAATAGATTGTAGGAAAAAATCAAACACGAGTATTTTTATACTCTGCAACATGTTGTTACAAAGTATAATTCTTTTGTACATCTAACCTAAAACTAATCTAGACAGAGTTATACAAGGTGCGTTCCAAAGTAAACAAAACTTTTTGAATCTACCGGCACCGGACGAGCCGAGACCCAAAAAATCGCGCATAGCGAAGTCAAAAGTGAAGATAATGCCGATTTGTTTTTATGATTTCAAGGGTATTGCCCACAAAGAATTTGTTGCACCCCGCCAAAACGTTAATGCGGTATTCTACCTTGGAGTTTTGAAGCGTTTGGTGCGCCGTATTCGACGTGTTCGGCCCGAATATCGCGAAAATGAAAGTTGGCGTTTGTTGCACGATAATGCGCCGTCTATTTGAGCAAAAACCACATTTTAACCATTAACCCATATTCACATGATCTGACACCGTGCGACTTCTTCCTTTTCGAAAAAATGCATTTGCCCATGAATGGAAAGCGTTATGCAGACGTAGAGGCCATTCGAAAGGCTTGCACCGGCATTCTGACGGCCAACGAGCTAAAACAGTCGTTCGACATGCTTTTGGACCGTGCAAAAGTTGTATTAAAGCAGAAGGAAACTATTTTGAATAAAATAAATTGATTTTGCCGAAAAAACCATTCGTTCTGTTTTTTTAAGTCCTTGTATATATTTAAATGATCAAGATGACGAGAGGTGTTGGAATCCGAGTGACTGTCTGTCGGTCCGTCTGTGCAAGCTGTAACTTGAGTAAAAATTAAGATATCTTGATTACTAACTTCGTACACATATGACTTGGCATCATAGGAAGTTTGGTATTATAGTTGGGCGTAATCGGATCACTATCACGCCCATTAATCGTGAACCGTGTCACCGCCCACATTTAGGTGAAAACCCATATCGCCGGACCTACTCGACCGATTTCAACCAAATTCGGTTGTCAATAATTCCCTGATATTCCTACATTACCGTGTGAAAATAGGAGAATTGGACTACAACCACGTGTACACAATTTATTACCCATTATCCTTTGACTTTCAAGTATACAATTCAAGACTCAATCAGTCCGGATAAAAATTTGCACAAATAGTGCCTTTGAAAGCTATTTAAAGTCTCAGAAACCGAATATGAGGACCCCAGTTCTTACTGCGAACTTTTTACCAAAAATATCGGTCAGATATACTACTGCAATTCAAAAAGAATTTTCGCGGCTTTGAGCATTCCAAGTTGCAAGAGTTTGAAATGCTCGGTTACACCCGAACTAAGCCCTTCCTGTTTCTCTGTTATCTTCTTAATTCAATAAAAATACTTGATTTGCTTCCGCACAGTTGTAATAGGAACAAATAAATCATACCTACGAAATTCAAAGTTTTGTACATCCCTCTCTTTTTTGAAACGTTTTTTTTTTTCAAATAAAACCGTGAAAGAACGTTAGAATAAGACAAAACTGTGATTGACATTGAACCCGTGTTGTAAACTGGTGAAAATACTATTCTGAAATATTTGATACCACTGGAATCCTTGAGGAAATTGCAATTTAAACTGTATGTATGAGCACACATGCATACATAATGTGATATTATAGAATTGTTTGGTTCTGGCCTTTCTAATTAAGCAGAAAAAGCTCACTAAATATTTGAATGAGAAATATTATTTTGTATGTATTCTAAAAACTTTTAAATTTGACGACAAATTTCTTATAGTTTTTGAGTTCCATATAAAGTTATTCATGTTACAGGGGCAAGCGACAAAAAAATTTCTCAAATAATAATTATGTCTCATCATTAGTTTTGGTCGGATAAAAATGCGGGCATATTGTGGCCACGTAGTATAATGATATATTTATTATTATACGAAAAATGCTTATGATAAACAAGTCAAGCAATAAGTTCGTAGTATTAGAGAGAAACAATTTATGCAAAAGATTATAGGAATAGTCGCCGTTGATGGTGGTTTCTTTTTGGCGATAGTCCATGAATATTATTCTGTTTACATATCGACGATAGAATTGGATTTTTTTACGGTTTAACAGTGCCAAACACTCCTCTAAAGCTACAATTCGTTATTATTTTTCGTCGACTGCTATGTAGCTCACTCGACAGCCACCCAAACGTTGCGTCAAAATGCAATAACTGAAGAATTAATAGTCAGATTGCTTTATACACTTACCGTTTGAAGGTCAGTACTAAATAAATATCATGTGCAAAGTTCATGCTTAAAATTTCTCATTAGAAATATAAACATGTTTATTGAACTTAACTGGATCATGATCTCTATTGATTTCTTTGTACTTGTATTATCATTAGTTGCGTTTCAAATACGTTGGCAATCAGATTAATGTGTGCCCTTCCACAACAGTAGGAATGGTCGATTAAATGGATCGAAATGGAATCCATCGAAATGAAATATTCTCGATAATAAGTATTGTTACTTGCTTTTGTGGTTGTGACAATGGTATTATTATGTGAGGTTGTTTCCATTTCTTTGGAATTCCGATGTGCAAAGACATAAAAAAATACTTCTGTGTGCAAAAAATTGTAAGACTTTTTAATTTAAATTTCGCTCGGAATCTGTGCCAAATGTTACATCAAAATAATCAATAGTGTTTAGTATACGTTTGTCTTTCTGAAGTACAGGGTGGCTGATGAATTTTGCTACATTAAGAAGCTCAAATAATTTTTTTTTTCAGTGTATGGAATTCATTTTTCTTTTATTCATGTTAAAGTTCATTCAATTTTATTAAATATAGCTTAATTAGTTTTAAAAATTATGGAATTTAAATGCCCTCCCTTCTCGTTGATGCATGTGCGGCATCTTACCAAAAAGTTGTTCATTACTACTTGGAGAGTTGAGACAGGAATAGCCGCAATTGTTTCTCGAATGTATTGCCTTAGTTCATTCAAATTTGTTGGTTTTGCTTTGTAGACTTCCTGTTTGCAATAACCCCACGAGAAAAAGCCAGGTGCAGTAAGGTCAGGCGACCTGGGTGGCCAACGGAATGTGGAGTTTCTGGATATCAGCTTATTGGTAAATTTTCGTCGCAAGTCTATCATAACAGGTTGGGCTATGTGAGGAGCTGCACCATCTTGCTGAAACCACACAGAGTTGAAAGAAATTCTCATTCGGCGTAATTCTGGATAGAAAAACTCTCTCAACATGCTCAAGTAACGGTCTCCAGTAACCGTAACGGTGTGACCGTTTTCTTCGAAGAAGTAGGACCCGACAATGCAGCGTGATGAAACTGCAAACCACACTGTGACACGATGTGGATGCAATTCCGTCTCATGGAGTATCTGTGGGTTGGAAGCACTCCATATTCGACAATTTTATTTGTTTATGTTGCCGTTTAAATCGAAATAGGCCTCGTCAGACATGAAAAGACAGTTCAACATGTTTCCATCCTCTTCCACCATTTGAAGCATCTTCTGGCAAAATTCCAAGCGAATCGGCAAGTCTGCAGCGTTCATTTTGTTGGCCATTTGAATTTTATATGGGAATAAGTCCAAATCTTTGTGCATAATTGACTGTAATGACTGTCTGCTTACACCCATTTGAGCAGATAAGCTTCTTGTCGAAATACGTGGATTGTTTTGTATGGCAGCAGCTACAGCAGCGATTGTTTCCTCCGTTCGAACTGAAGGGTTTCTATGGTAAGGTCTTCTGTTGACTGTCCCATGCTCGGCAAAATTGTTTACAAGTCTCATTATGGTCCATCTGCTCAGAGGATTGCCGCCAAACGTGCGCCTATACTCTCTTTGAACCGAAACTACGGACTCCAGTGCGTGATAGCGGCGGACAATCCAAATTCTTGTTTCAGTGTCCCAGTTATCCATTTTTGTTAAATATAAAAGTCAATCTGCAAAATAAAAAAAAAATAACCAGATTCATTAAATAGAAAAAAAGTTATTTAATTATTTTTTGGTAGCGGCTTTCATCAGACACCCTGTACGATTAGTGAAATTATTCAACAAAGAAGTTCCATTAAATTTTGGGTGCCGAAACGTTCAGAATGTTGCACGATTGGTTCCAAAATCACTCAATTTTTTTCGAACATTTATGAAGCAATGCCGACTACCAGGATGGATGTCATAAAACGTACGACCCGGAAACGGACTATCAATCGGCCTCGTCAAAGCAGGTCAAAAATCAAGTTCTGTTGACAGTTTTCTATCGATTATCGAGTTGTTGTGTATTCCGAATTACTTTCGATCGTCCAAACTGTCAACAAGGAATACTATTTGAAAGTCTTGCGTCGTTTGGCTAGGCTATTCGTAAAAGAAAGCCGGTATTATGGGCCGACAACTTTTGGGGTTTGCACCACCATAATGCACCGACGCATATTGCATTGATTCTTCGTGAGTTTCAACCAATATCGTGCCGCATCCACCGTATTCGCCTGATTTAGCTCCTTGTGACTTGTGGCTATTTAGCAAACTCAAACACACTAAAACACATGAATCGCTACGCGCATTGATTCCGATAATTGACTTTAACAACTGTTTCGAGAATTGGAAAAAACGTTGACACAAGTATATTGATAGTCCAGTCATTATAGTAAGTTCACCTCGGAATACGATATACCCATTTATATGTCTGTAAATACTTGTATATTGACACCCTAAAGTTGTCTCAAAACCTAATTTAAGCTTAAATGACTGGACAATGAAGAATAAATTAAGAATTTTAAAATTATGAACAATATTTGGATTTCTTATTCATATTAGAAATAAGAGGAAATTTAAATTGGTTTGGATCTTCAAAATTTTATGTAATTATTTTATTTTTGCTATTAACTATTTTTCGTTCATAACTAAGGAAAATATTTTGACGACATACACTTCAAAAACAAAAGTAATTGGCTTTATGGTTGTTGCACCAAGTAATGCAATTCTAAACATTTAAAATTGTATTTATTTTGTAAGCTTACATAGTGATTCAGACATTGTCTATAAAGAGAGCGACTTAAAAATAGGCGTCACGAATTAGTCAAGTATTAAACAAAGTTAGCGATGTACCCTACGAAAATGCGGGAGCCTTAAATGTAGCTTTGTATTACCATCAGAAATATGAAATGCGATTAACAAATTATGATAAATACAATATTAAATAGATTTTGAGAAGCAAATATATTTAATAATGATCTGATAGTTTTAAAAAGTATTAAAACTGAGGCTTAACTCGAAAAATGCCGTGCTAAAAAATTTCGAATGAGATCGATCCTATAAAATCACCCCAACTAACAGAAGTTAGTGCATTTCCATTACGTGCACTCTAACTGCTTTATAATTTCTTTGATATATGCCAATTCTTGACGGGGAACGTATTGATATTTTGCACTAGAGTTAAAAAAAATATTTTTTTTTTATTCACCGAGCTTTCGTCATATATCAAAGCATGGAGCTAGATTTGGAAGGTACATGCTCTACCGGCTGTTTTAGACAAATGCTGTTCATTTCATTTATGCACATTGAACTATGACTACACAGAATTGAGTCCATTTTCATTTACATATTTTTGAAGTGAATTACTTATTTTATTATTACTTATTTCAAACATTAAGTGAATTTGAAAAGAATTGTGACGCTAGTCTTCGACTGTTTTAGGTAAGTAGCTTTCAAATCTTTCAAATAATATTAGTGTGCAGTTATTATATAGGTAATAAATTTCTTAAATAATTATTGATGTGCTGTGGTCAGATTTCCGTAAATAGTTTTTTCCATCACTTTATCAAAATAATCATACAAAAAGCTATTATTTAGCGATACCATAAAATGATTACGCGTAATTCCTGTAAACCCCCAAAAAACGTTAACTTCGTCTGCGTCGAAGCTATAATACCCTTCACAAATAAAAAAGTTTCCATACAAGAACTTGTCTCTTGGACAATAATCTATGCCAAATTTTGTTATATATATATATAGTTATTCGATCTGAACAATTTTTTCAGAAACTATATCGTGGCTTTGGATAGTAACGTATGCCAAATTTCGTGAAAATATCTCACCAAATAAAAAAGTTTTATCAATTTTTAGTTCTATTTCGAAGATAGACGATGAATCTAAATCTAAATTGTTAATTTATATAATAAAATGATCGAAGATAGATAACGGGTTCTGACTAGTAGATTTGCATTTATACTAAATTTTATAAAAATTACCAATTTAGATATTAAAGTGATGGAAAATTAAATGGTAATACATTTTCTATTGTAATTTATGGTATGCAGTGAAGGTTGGTTTTCAATGATTAATCACACAATTCTCTTTTTTCGGAAACTTGCCAATAATTCACTTTTAGATTATTAATGAATAACACCTATTGACTATTTGGAAATATATATTTATACTATCTCAGAGTGAGAGAAGAATAGTTTATGAATTGTAGAATATCGATAGGGATGGGTCCAGTTTTCCCTCAGTATATTGCCATTGATCCTTGGATTTTTCTCCCATTAATTTCGATTGAGTCAGAACAGGAAATATTGGTTTTGAAACTTCGCAGTTTTGTTGACTATTAATTTGTTTAATGTTTACTAAATAAAAATCTTTGAGATCTGAGATCTTCTAGTTGCTTTCAGAAAATGTAAAGTTTTATTTTGTTTTCTCGCCACAATATACTTGTATGGAACGCAACCTCATTTCCTTCTTAGGTAATACTGATATGTAGAAAAGTCAATACTGGAATGTTAATAGTCGTACACGTGACCATTGTTATTTGAGAATTAATTAATTGTTACGTGGCAAATGAAATAATTTGGAAACTCAAATATTTTTCGGAGACTTTACTGAATAGCAGACTACTTGTATAATCATTTTCTGTATCACTTCTTGATATCATTGTCTAATTGCAACTCTTTTTATATTCATGCAACTAATTGCTACAGAGTATTACAGTTTTGTTCACCTAACGTATCACCTAAACTAAGAGAGATAGATATAGGGTTATACAGTTACGTACAATAAAATAGAATCAAAGGTTTTGCTTTAAAACAATGGTATGATTTTTTTTTGAAATTTTTCATTTATGTAGTAACTTTTCTGCATAATAACAAAAGCAATAATATGTACTTTAAAAAAAGAGGAAAATATAGCATTATCAAGTTTTACAGTTAACTGTAATTTAAAAAGTGTAAATAGCGTGCCTCGTGCTTAGTGACAAAATAATAGAATCAATATCGAAATGGTTTCATAAACAAAAATTATTGAATTTAATTAGATCTGTGGATCAAATAATTACATATATCAATTAAGAATTTATTAAAAAAAATGGGTCAAACAAAACATTGTTCAGAGGAGGAAAGATTGTGCGCCTAAAATTTGCAAGGAATGGGTCATACGTACAGGCAAATTGCAAATATGTATATGGAATATGTCTCAAACATTTGTGTTTGATGCCTTAAAATTTCCGAAAAAAGGTTGAAAAAATAGGCCGACCACAAAAAAATGATTGCGGAAGTCGTCCCGAAACGTGCCAATGCTGAGAAAACGGCATAGATGCAATCACGCACGTTAATCAGGGCGGAGATGAAAATTAAAAAAAAAATGGTTCGACATTTTATGGTCTGAATGCAAAATTAATATGATAGACAATGATAGGTTGGGGTGAGTCCGACATCCAAAAAACCAAGAAAAGTGCGTCCACGGCAATATAAAAGTTTAGATTTGTTTCTTATATTGAGGTGCGGGACCTATTTTTTTGGATACAAGAAAACATAGACCGCCATATATACATTAAGGATTTAGATAAGGTCATACTCCCATATGCTGAAAGGAATTCGCTTTGCATTTCGGCATTTCCAACAAAACAGCGACCTGAAACATACTTCGCGTCTTGCAAAAAATGGTTTTAGATCTTGGTGTTAGCGTAATGGCTTGGCCAGAGTAATCACCAGATCTGGATCCCATCAAAAACTTACGGTAAATTGTTAAGGAAAATATTGCACCCGTTAAACCGAAAAATAAAGCAGAATTCTGAGAGAAGGTACAAAGGTCTGGTATTCTGTTCCACAGAACGCTTTCTGTAACCTAATTAATTGTATTAGACGATAAAGAATACACTATAATGTACTAACCATTTTTTCTATTAGTTTCCTTAAAATAATAATTTTTTTTAATGTAAAAAATTTTGAATATATGTTTTTGTCCTTAGAATTGTTTAAATATACTTTTTACCTTTGTTTTTGCAATATTTGTGAATTGTTTTTTTTTTTTTCAAATATTTTTACTGCTACCACTAGCACAAAAGCAATATGAAATACATAATAAAAATATAACTTAGTTGAATTTAAATCAAATTGATATTTTTTTTAGAACGGAAAATTAGTATCATAGGTGATTCTATTTTATTGTCCGTAACTGTATATACATATATATAAATGATGATCATATGATCATAAGTCAAAGTCCGGTTGACTGTCTGTCCGTCCGTGCAAGCTGTAACTTGAGTAAAAATTGAGATATCTCGATGAAACTTGGAACGTAAGTTCCTTAGTACAAAAAAATTACGAGTTCGTAGATAGGCGTAATCGGATTAAGATATAAAACGTAAGTTTAATGTACATACATATTACCTAAACCACTTAAGCTACTATAACCAAATTTGGTGAGTACAAATCTTATAAAAACTTTTACCGACAGTAACATAACACCCCCACCCACTCCCTATATAATGGTACTGTTAACAAGTAAGGAAGCGCTAAGTTCGGGTGTCACCGAACATTTTATACTCTCGCATGATAAAGTGATAATCGAGATTTCATTATCCGTCATTTACATATTTTTCAAATACCGTATTTGTGTAAAGTTTTATTCCGCTATCATCATTGGTTCCTAATGTATATATTATACAGAGAAGGCATCAGATGGAATTCAAAATAGCGTTATATTGGAAGAAGGCGTGGTTGCGAACCGATTTCACCCATATTTCGTACATGTCATCAGGGTGTTAAGAAAATATTATATACCGAATTTCATTGAAATCGGTCTAGTAGTTCCTGAGATATAGTTTTTGGTCCATAAGTGGGCTACGCCACGCTTATTTTCAATTTTTAAAAAAAGCCTGGGTGCAGCTTCCTTCAACCATTTCTTCCGTAAAATTTAGTGTTTCTGACGTTTTTTTTTAATCGGTTAACGCACTTTTAGTGATTTTCAACATAACCTTTGTATGGGAGGTGGGCGTGGTTATTATCCGATTTCTTCCATTTTCGAACTGTATATGGAAATGCCTGAAGGAAACGACTCTATAGAGTTTGATTGACATAGCTATAGTTGTTTCCGAGATATATATGTACAAAAAACTTAGTAGGGGGCGGGGTCACGCCCACTTTTCCAAAAAAATTACGTCAAAAAATGCCCCTCCCTAATGCGATCCTTTGTGCCAAATTTCACTTTAATATCTTTATTTATGGCTTAGTTATGACACTTTATAGATTTTCGGTTTCGCCATTTTGTAGGCGTGGCAGTGGGCCGATTTTGCCCATCTTCGAACTTAACCTTCTTATGGAGCCAAGAAATACGTGTACCAAGTTTCATCATAATATCTCAATTTTTACTCAAGTTACAGCTTGCACGGACGGACGGACGGACAGATATCCGGATTTCAACTCTACTCGTCACCCAGATCACTTTGGTATATATAACCCTATATCTGACTCTTTTAGTTTTAGAACTTACAAACAACCGTTATGTGAACAAAACTATAATACTCTCCTTAGCAACTTTGTTGCGAGAATATAAAAACTACTAAAAGTGTGTTAAATCAATTACTAAATACGCCAGAGACATTAAATTTTACCACCAAGATATGAGAGACCTTTATGAGAGCCAGGCTGAAAATTGGATGATTGGCGTGGGACCGCCCACTTTGTGGTAAAATCCCATATCTCGTGACCCGACTATATCAAGAAGTAATTAATATAAATTGTGACTAAAAACTGTTTAAATCCACTAAAAACTGTTCACGCCCCTAGATACCGAATATTTGGACCCCGGAAGCTATAGTTAACTTTTGAAGGAAAATGTCGGTCAATGTGTGATATATGTATATATGTAACTGAAATTAAGGGATAATCCTCTTATAATGGTATGTCTGTATTTTAAAAATGGGTTGAATTGGACCAATACTTCTCTTAGCCGCCATATACTTAATATTCGAGCTTCTGGGTGACATTGTACCGCTTATATCGGCCAATATGTGAGTTATCAAAAAAAAAAAACTAAGAAAACGTGTTTCACTCATAATAGTGTATCTTTGTGCCTAAAAGATACAGTTGAGCAAAAACTGGACCTAGCCCCTATACAAGGTGCGTTCCAAAGTAAACAGGACTTTTTGAATCTAGCGCCCTCTGGTGGCGCCATCTATATCTCGACTAGTGCGTTAGAATCTGCTGATCTGATTAAATCTGATTGTACAGTGAGAATTTCATGACATTTCATCGATTGGAAGCGAAATTATTGCGTTATAAGTGTCAGTATGTTTGTGTTATCGGTGCGAAAATGAGCTTCGATTAAAGAGCTAACATTAAATTTTGTTTTAAAATTGGTAAAACTTTTACCGAAACGTTTCAGTTGATGAAACAAGTTTATGGCGATAATTGCGTATCCCGTAGCAGAGTGCACGAGTGGTTTCTACGTTTTCAAAGCGGTCGTGAGGACATAAATGATACTCAACATGTGGGCCAATCAAAATCCGTGATCAGCGGAAATTCCATTGAAACTGTGTGAATTCATCAAAAATCAGCCGAAATCATCATTGAAATTCATGGAAATGGAATTTAACATTTCCAAAACATCTATTTATCGCATTTTGACCGAACATTTGTGCTTACGAAAAGTGTGTGCACGGTTTGTTCCGCACAAATTGACTGACGACCAAAAATTGCTCAGAATCCAACATTCGAAGGACATCATTGTGACCGATTATTTGACCAAAAATCAAACTTTAACCATTAAAGACTCCCCATATTCACTTGATATAGCACCGTGCGATTTCGTCCTTTTCGGGAAAATGTATTTTCCCATGAACGGAAAGCGTTATGCAGACGTAGATGCTATTCAAAAGGCTTGCACCGGCATACTGGCCGCCATACCGGCCAACGATCTAAAACACTCGTTCGGCATGCTTTTGGACCGTGCAATAAGCTGTATTGAAGCAGAAGGTGACTATTTTGGATAAAATAAATTGATTTTGCCAAAAAACCATTTGTTCTTTTTTTTTTTTTTAAAGTCCTGTTTACTTTGGAACGCACCTTGTATAACTAATATTAGGATTTTCGGACTTCCGGCTGACTTTGACTCTATGATTGGCTTTACACCTTAAAGTATTTCCTTGGGTTTGTAAGTTGCAAGAGTATAAAATGTTCGGTTGCTCCCGAACTTAGCCCTTCCTTATTTGTTAAAAATTGGGTTCCGTGGAAAAGTGCGACTAATACTTTTCAATATTTTTCAATGGTTAAGTGATCTTTTGCAGTAGGAAACGTTGCCATATTCAAAACATCCGTTATTTAAAATCTATCAGATTACTTACATATAATTGAAATTATTATACAGTTTAGACCTTTTGGTAAGATTAGACCATGCACCATTAAGAATATTCAATTAATTGATATCTTTCCAAATTTGTTTCATTTGTTAAAAAAAACTTTTATTGAATGCATGCTATAACCAGCGCATGGAACGAAAGTATGTTGCAAAGATGTAATGCACGTTATTTCCTTGAAATCTACCATTTACAAAGAACTTCGTTTAAACAGTTTCCATAGTTTTTAATTTATAAACATTGCTTTTAATATCAACAATTAAACGTTCGTTGTTCATCGGATTTCTTTTAAGAAACTTGGTATGCATTGTTCAAATCTGAATAACTTATGCGTTTCGGTTTTCTTTGTCAAAGACACGTTTCGTGTTTCTTGAATTTTGTTGTTGCATATCGCAATTAGGACTCAAATTGTTTATGGACTTGGGAAAGTTTTGTTTACAATTGGACCTTTGGTATCATTTATGACGTAGAGTATCACAATATTTTCTATCAGTCCTGAATTGTACCATCTTTTGAATTTCCTAAATCTTTTCTCGGTTTTTTAAGACACATGAAAAAAGGTTAGAAATAATGTTTTGTGAAGTAAGCTGTGGTCACAAAGTTTTCTCTAGTGCTCATTCATAATAATTCAATTATTTTACATTACAACACTCCCTTAAGTCAGATATTCTCTTACCCACCCAGGCTCAATTGACTTATTGCTCATTTACTATTATTTTTGGAGCTCCGCAATATTACAGGTTCAATGATAATACTATCTTAAACAAATAAAGAGATTCTATAGGAATTTTGGATCTTAGTAGGCTCCGCTCAGATCATTATAATTAACACAAAATAAGTCTGATAGCAGAAACAGTGGAGAACGTAGAATCGTGGCTCGTGTCAGCTGCCACGACCTATCTTATGTGCGCGCAATGTAATTGCACAGTGAAAAACGCTACTCCTTTCGCTCTTTGACGTGGGATGACGTGAGAATTTGGATTTTTGCCGTGGAATCGTGTCAGCTGATTGCTCTCTCACAACGCAGGGTTGCCAATATCGATACACTGTAGTAATTATCAACTTTTATAATTCAATCTGTTCAATATGTTTCAATATGTTTGAAATTTTCATAAAATAACTCAAAATCAGAGTCGAATGCTATTATTTATAAATATGTAAACTATTTTTAATAGTTTGTTTTCAGTTTTAATATTTTATATTGTAAAAATTTTAATTGAAAACAAAGATGTTCTCAAAACTATATACTTATGCGTATTGGGCAATGGCAACGTTGTTCAAATGTAAACAAACAAAGATGGCTGATTTCTGCGTTTTTACCACGTTTTTCACTATGCACACATTTTGCTCGATAAGGAAGGAAAAGGAAGGAAGGGAGTAGCGTTTTTGAATGTTTCTGCTATAATACTAAAAAATTTTGTTTACGTAGCAAAACGCATGTATTATATTTTGAACACTTTCTTGAATGAAATCTTAGTAGACTTAGAGGTAAATTACAGTGCCAATAATGCTTTAATGATCCTAAAACACGATTACATAATACATACCCGGATGAAAGTTTATGCCAAAGCCGACCTAAAATAAGCATTAACTGAAACTATTAAGGTCTAAAGAAATAAATTTTTTTTGTTTAGTTTTTTCTATGAATTCCTAAAAGAGCTATATAATTATATGTGTTGTAATTTTGTATATAGTTTTTTTACTGAATGTCCTTGCGTAAACCTTTGCTAATAATGTAATAATAATTGTAGTTATTTTTTTCGGGGTTTAATGTTGCCAAACATCTCTGCATTTTTACAATAAAAAACGAACCTTAAGTCTCATCTCCCTAATGCTTATGTTTTAAATATGTCCAACTTGTACCGCACTAAACTACATGAAAAGGACACACAACTTTTCACAAACGCTATATGTTCGTTGTTGAATCCAAAGTATGCAAAATTATCCTCATTTTTTGCTTAAATTATTATAAATTACTATAGCTGAACGACACCACTAGCCCTGACAGCCCATCCATTGAATTTATTCCCGAAACAAATGAGCCTTTTTCATCTTACCAAAATCAGTCAAATTCATCGCGACCTACATCTCCGGAAAATGAAGTTACATCAACGAATGTTGTGACAAAGAGTCCACTTCGCGAGGAAACCGCCGTAGCGCCAAAAGAACTGCAGGACAGAAGAAAGTCAATGTCATGGAAAACTTTTAACCTTAAACGTCAATTATCTAAAGTCAATATGAAAATTGGAATCAATGTGAATACAGAAATCGATTCTATGAAAAACAATTCGGTGTTTTACATGCAAAAAGAATCATCGCCAATTGAAAGTAGTGGTGAAAGTGTATCACCAAAAGACAAAAACATTAGAAGTGAGAGTAAAGATAATACCTATGATTTCAGCAGGGAACCTGATTCCGAACAACGTGATTGTGAAGGCCAACAAATAAGTACTTTTGCTACAAAAGGTAGCATCAATGCAAATTCACATTCAAACGATGATATGACAGATGACGGTGATATTTTTGACATTACAAATGAATTTCAAACAAGCATGAAAAAAGTGGAGTTCGAAAAAGAGACAACTGAGGGTTCACAAACTTCACGACCTAGTGATTTGCCTCTTTCTGCTGCAAGTGATACCAATCAGGGAGATAATGTGTGTGCCAAAACAGCGCGCCAAAATTTTAAAGAAAAGCAAAGAGATCAGCGTCTACTATCTGTTCCGAATATTAAATATCAAACCAGAGATATTCGAGCAAGGACAAGTAAAATTGACTCCTCGCCGTCTCTAAGCGGAAATGTTTCAAAAAAGATATGTAAGTACTTTGCTACCTAAGAAAACCAAACAACACAATTGTACACTTTCACATCTTGAAAATATAAGATTTGTATATGTATATGTAAATAGTAATAAGCTTAGTTAACCAACGTTACCAAAAATCAAGTAAAATAAATATTTGAATCGTGGCATATTTTGAAATAAAAATCCCAGTACTTAAGTTCGTTCTTGACGACGCTTGCCGCTTATCACAAGATAGGAATGAATTGCAATTTTTATTTCTGCTCCAACATTGAAAAAATGATTATGGTGGTTGAAACATTTTATTGTTTTTCAACGTAGTTTCTACGGCAATCAATATACCAATGAAAAAATTCGAAATGGTCGATTAATTTCTCGTTGGTCGGAATAAGAATCATTTTGGCAGAGTTAGAATTATCTTGCTGAAGAATCACTCATTTCATCTTATTTCACTCATACTTGTCAGGTTTAAGGTTGCAATAATTTATACGTATAAAAATAGACGATCATTAATAAATAGCCCCTGAGCCTGATCTTGGGGTTTATTCTTAAGTATGAGGGGATGCAAATATCTCAAAACGTCGGAGAACATTTACAGCAATACATGTAATTTGAAATCAAAGGGGGTTCTAAACGTGCAAAAATATAAAGTTTCAAGTTTGCAATCTACATATACATATATTATTATCTTAATTCCAAATTTCTTGGCCTTAATAGCGCATGTCATATTGTCGGTGGACTGAACTTACGTAAGCTATTTAGGAAGGATTTGCTAGCTTGAATTTAGTTTACTGAATAATATGTGACCTGGTCTAGGAAAAGGGAGCTAACGTGCGAAAACTAGTTTTCTGAGAAACAGCTGTTAAAAATAAACAACTCGTTTCGTCAGTTTCTCGTTATCTCAAAGTGAAAATTGATTTTTTGACACCTAAGCCCCCTTTCCGTAGACCAGGTCACATATATTGAAAATAAATTATGTACTTAAGGGTTGAGTAGGGTTAAATCGTATAAAACTATTTGTATGATTTTTTGATGAAACGCTTGAAATCTATTTTTAAAAACCAATGGTACATTATACTATGATATTTAAAGAATATTCTGTTGAATTTTGAAAAATAAGCTAATAGTAGCAATTGTTCTGGAGCGTCTCGGAAAAATGTCGAATTGCGGTGTCTCTCATAACTTGGTGCTGGTTTATTACCATAATATGGAAAGAAATAGCGTTTAAAATTTCAAAAAGATCGGTGCAGTTGTTTGGAGGAGCCGCCCTTTTCCTATCGAAGCACAGAAAGAGAATTCTACTGACTAAGGGTTATGATCCTGAGCGTGTTTGCTGGCCGGAGGGCCTCGAACGAACAACGCCACCTTTGGGATACACTTAAAATACCGAAATTCAAAATGCCAACACATCAAAATACCGACAAAATTTAAATATGCAGCTAAATCAAAATACCGACAAATCAAAACAGCGACAAATCAGAACACCGACAAATCAAAACACCGACAAACCAAAATGCCGAAATGTGAAAAATATTTTATCTTGTCCGCCCTTATTTCTATCGAACCACAGAAAAAGAATTCTACTGACTAAGGGTTATGATTCTGAGCATGTTTGTGGCCGGAGACCGAAGGCCGCAGGGCCTCGAACGAACAACGCCACCTTTCCCTTGATTTGTCGGTATTTTGATTTGTCGGTGTTTTGATTTGTCCGGATTCTAAGTTTCGAGATTTTGATTGTCGGCATTACGTTATACACCTGCCACCTTTTCTTGAATTGTCGGTGTTTTGATTTGTCGGGAATCTAAATTTGACGGGAATCTAAATTTCGAGATTTTGATTGTGTTATTTTTAAGAATGTATTTGTTTAAATATTATGTTATACCAGAAAAACTGAAATTTAAACGTGTAAACTTTTGACACCTAGATAAGAAATTGTTTGTACTTCGTAGGTTGCCTTTCTATTTCGGGATTTGAGAACAAAAACAAGTTTTTATCATCGTAAATAACTTTATTGTTTTTCAAAACATTTTTGATTAATATCATAATTTGCTATTGCATGCGTTTGAAGCAATTCGCAAAGCATCAACTGCAACTTTAAGCGTCGAAAAACGTTAACCTATTATTTTAACTTATACGTCTGAAAATGAAAAGAACTCATTCGGTCCCAATCCAGGACTATACGTTGGATGATTCATCAAATTGATGTTTTGAGTACTCAAAAATGCAGTTGTTTCAGTCAATATGTGACAATTGGCATTGTCGTGGTGAAGAGTGATTCGTCTTCTGGCAAACAGATGGTTGTGTATCACTAAGAATTTATTGTTCTGCGTTGTTCCAAAAAAAAACAGGCAACCATTTGCTTAGAAGTGCTTAGTGCGGGAACAACTTTTGTTGGATTCGGCGCATCATGAAACATCCATGGTCTCACGATTTCATAGGCGTAGTATTTCGAAACATAACTATCGTACTTTTATTTCTGACATATAAAAGGAGGGTTTCATTTATATATTCTCAAATGTGTCCTCTTTCATTAATTGAAAAAAAAACCTAGACTGAAGTATAAGAAATTAATGAATAAATAGAAATAGAATATCTAAAGTAAAATCCTACTAGTTCTGATGATGACATGCATTGGTTGCAATACTGCCACATTTATTACTCATCTCACACGTTGTCAAATTCTATTATTTGAATTATTTTTCTGCCCGGGCTTATGCTAAGGTTTTATTTTCTTGATAATTTTGAAGCTATGAAACACATCATTTTAATCTTATATATAAAAAGAAAACGCTTTTTCGTTATGTACGTCAGCACCACAGCGAGGAAGTCGTGAAAGTTGGCATAGTTATTCGTTTATTCCTTCAGAAGGTCTTAACGGAGCCCTTTTTTTTTGCAAAATCATCGTCGAATTTGCAATTACATTCAACAAATCAATACACAATTTCTGTTTGTAAAGTAAATTTCAAAACTGAAAACATTTATTTCCGCAAAAATTATTGTTTGTCGAAAAGTTTAAAAATTTAGCAAAAAGAAATGCATCAAAAGCGTTAATTAGAAAAAATGTGGATTAACACTACCAACACGAAGATGATCATCGGGGTATAGTATACGCGCACATACTATGTATTTAGAAATTTAGTATTGTAAATAATTTTTGATTTTGACTATCCATTTTTTACATGCTTTTTATTGATATTCTAAGAATACAAAACATAAATAATATAAGAAACAAAATTAAATAAAAAAAAGCTGCAGTTCGGCGAAGTAGAGACTGATAAAAGAATGGCTTGTCCTGGTGTGCAGGATATAAATCCTTTCCCTGACTTAAAATGAAAATTTATGCGAAATCCGTGAAGAGTAAAAGTGTAGTTATTGCACTACGAAACGTTTTTGAAAAAAAAAAAATTTTACAAAACGGTGGAGGTTTGAAAAAAAGTTTCGTATTTTCCGTTTTTTTTTGTGGTTCGGAATTAAAAACAAAAAAATCCTTTGAAAGCTCTTCGGAGTGCGATATAAGAAAGCTTTGTGTAACATTTCATGTGAATCGGTTGAGTAGAACTTGAGATATCATGCAAACCGTTTCTAGAAAAGTAGTTATGAGAAAACGAGTTTGAAGTTTGAGAACTAGTTGCGCAAAGTCGGAGTCGGAGTCACAAAATGAGCTGTAACTCGGAAAATAAATTGAATTTCGAAAAATCCTCTTAGGGACATTTTCTCGAAGGGCTATACTATAAAAATATGCAAAAAAAAAATCGATTTTTTCGAATTTCTAAACCAGAATACCCCCTTAATAAAAAAAATTATCTCTAATGAAGTTCTTTATCTTAATGTTGACCTCACAGTTTGTATGGCAGCTACTTATGTATATGTTATAGTAGTTCGATCTGAACAATTTGTTCGCAAATTGAACTGCTTCTTTTTAACAATAATTCGTATCAAATTTCGTGAAGGTAAAAAAGTTTTCCATACAATAACCTAATTGTGATCATTCAATTTGTATGACTGCTGTATGCTATAGTAGTTCGATATCGGCGATTCCGGCAAATTGGCAATCTTGTGGAGAAAAAAGTGTTTCTAAAATTTTCGATCGATATTTCAAAACTAAAGGATCGCGTAAAAACAGATGGACACAATTTAATCGACACAGCTCGTCAAGCTGATCATTTACGTATATGCAATGGGTGTTTCCTTTTGGAAAACTTATTATACCTTTTTCGGCGTATAAAAATGAAAGATACTTGAATACCTTCAATTGAGTCCCAATTATTAAAAGCTTGCTTAAAGTTTTTTGGTAAAAAATTATTTCATTTGAGAAGATTTAATTTGTACAACATTTATTGTGTAAAATATTACTAAATACGAATATAATAAAACTTATAAAATCAAATGCAAATAAAATCAATATTGCAATGGGGGCAACACTCAGTATTAAAAGGCATTTAAATTGGACTGTGAGAAAACTGTTATCTTTCTTGTAGGCTGTAGTTTATCCACCATTTTGTTCTTTTTATCAATTATGGCATGCTTCCGGTCTAACTTATATATTCTTTCAAAAAATATCGCGCGCATATTAAAAAAAAAATATTTTAACAACTTTTTATTTGCTCACATCCTTTCTTCCAACTTCCCTAACACAAAATTCTCCTTCCTACGAAAATATGAATAAAACATGGCCAAAATTATAGTGCTTCAAATACTTTTTTTACAATTTATTTTACTTCCCAGAGAGCGACACAATCAATGCCAAAGCATTCGATTACTCGTAAAAATGCCTTCCCTCAATTTTGGTATCATGTTATGAAAATTGGATTTCTATCTGGTCTTTGCAGTTTTATTTTGTACCTATGTTGGCAAAAAATGTAAAATTATTTAAGTCGAATGCTTTTACAACAATTGCTTAATTAGTAAAAGACACTCATAATACATTCAATATTGTGATTAAATGTAATTTAGACAGTAGTGTTATTCGCACTTACCTTCACACCAGCAAACATCTGCATACAATTCTATCGCTAAGTAGAGAAACTTTTTCTAATCTGAAACTCTTCTGCTTTCTCTTTCTGGAACTAGGATTCTGATGCAGATCAGTACAACTGTCTTTATGTCATTGTGTGGAGGCTGTTTGGTAATTCATTTATTTCTTTCTAATTTTAGAAGCTTAGTGCTAATTGAATGGTCTGTAAACAAAATACCTTATGCACTATGCAAACAATTATTGTATACGAATTTGTTAACGTAGTAGTTGCCAATTCACTTAAATACTCGTATTATTGCAAACACCTTTTAGCGGGTGTATTATTGGATAAGCCTTCCACATATCCCGCTTTAAACCTATACCTACAAATCCGTCTTTTGTTTTGTCATATTCCTTAATGGATATGTGTGTATGTTTTTAAGTATGTATGTATATAAATGTTACGTTGCACTCTCCTTTAAACGCAGCAATAGAAATGACAACCCAGTTAGAATTTCATATTTGTGTTGGAATCAACGCAGAAAATAGATAAAACAAGATAATTTTAAAAATCAAAATAATTTGTTTCAATATGGCTTGATAAATCATATAATAGTTATAAATATACATGGACGCTTTCGTTGTGTAACGTCTTCGGAAACAATTATTTTTAATAACACCTAATTTTATTTACTTTGATAACATTAAAATATACAAATTATATTATTTTTAATTAACATATCAATAGTTTAGGAATATGCTTTTATCATTTTACGCAATTCTATTCAACTGTAAACTACAATAACACCAATTTGGATTTAATTTTTATTAGATTAAGAATTTTAATAAGAGCTTAATTTTTATTTTTAATCTTATAATATTTCCATACGGAATATTTCGATGTAAAAAGTTGAGCTCTTAACTAGCTAAAAAATACTAAATTTCTTCAAATTATTAGTATCAGTAAGGATAATTTATTTTATTTATATATTTGAGCTTCGGCTCCTCACATAATTATTAAATGAGCTACATATGTCTACTACTGTGGACAAAAAATAGTAAGACTTTTTAATTTAAATTTCGCGTGAAAACGCATTAGTCGAAATATTTTCTTTTTCTAAGTTGGAATGACTGTCAGTGACATCTGTGCCAAATGCCACATAAAAGTAATCATTATGTTTAGTATACGCTTGTCTTTCGGAAGTACATAAATTTTTCAACATTAAATTTTGGAATCAAATTTCTGGTGCCTAAGCGTTCAGAATATTGGAAAAGGCTTTCGGGGATAATTATTTGTCGCGAGCAAGTGTTTTTGATTGGTACAAATTATTCAAAGAGAGTCAAGAACGCGTTCAAAACCGCTACAAACATTAGCTGTTGATCAACACGTCAATAAAATAAGGAATTTTGTGCTTGAGAGTCGGTGGTTGACAGTCAGAGATCTTAATGGCATCGTTGGAATATCGGAAGGATCACTGAAAACCATTTTGAAAGATCATTTGAACCCAGAAAAGTGAAAGCACCATTGGTTCTAAAATCACTCAAGTTTTTGTCACGTTAACGTCTTTGAAATAATACTCTCCGACTACCAGGATGTCATGAAGCGTATTATTGCTGGCGATGAGTCTTGAATCTATGCATGCGATCTGGAATCAGACCATCAAACGGCCGAATATCGTGGCAAAGGTGAGCCGAATTCGAAAAAACCACGTCAAAGCAGATCAAAAATCAAGGTTATTTTGACAGTTTTCTTCGATTATTGAGGTGTGGTGCACTCCGAATTCCTTCCGACATATTTGAGAGTATTGCGCCGTTTGCTATTTGTAAAAAGAGGACGGGATTATGGGCCGACATGTCTTGGTTTTTCCTCCTCGATAATGCACCGTCGCATACTGCGCTGATTCTTCGTAAGTTTTCCGCCTAATTTTCAAGCAATATCGTGCCACAACCACCGTATTCGCCTGATTTAGCTTTTTTTTGGCTATTCAGCAAACTCAAACGACCGCTCCAGGGAAACCTCAATTGAAGATATTAAACGTGAATCGTTTCTCGTATTGAAGGCTACTCCGGAAATTGACTTTAACAAGTGTATTGGCGCCAAAGGGAATCACTTTGAGAGGGACGACATATATTTTGAAGAATATAACATTGTATGTGTGAACTAGTGTAGCATATTGCTACATTGCTGGCAACGCATGGGTGGCCTATCTTCCTGATAATAAACGCTGCTAAGCTACCCAAAGCGTTTTAATAGAATATATATCTCTGATAGCTTAGTTAAAGAGCAATAAAACGGTTTCGGATCCATGGAATTTGGAAATAGAAATACATGAAATACTCTACATTCCGCCGGTTGTATTTTGCCAAGTTTCTGAAAGTGCGATTGTAAAGAGAGAGAGTCCTTTGATAACCCCTACAACGTTACTTAGACCCCACTTACCTAAGAGTAGAAGCTTTCTGTTCGCAATCAAAACTATCCCAAAGTAATTTTCTATTTCTATAAAATTAAACGATATTAAACAGCTGTCAGATATCACAGGTACTTAACTTTGCTTTATTTTCCTTTTTATCAAATGTGAAATCACGAGAATTTTTATTTACATTCAACATCATTTGTAGGTAGGTAGAGTGGTTTTCTGACGACGAGCCTAGGCCTTTTGTGGATCTATTGTTAAACCACAGGGACTAAAATACCCTCACTCGCAGTTACCCTCTCTGAAAAACCCAGTGCTTCTGATGATGTTATATAAAAGATTTTATTTATGCAACCTCGGATACATCGTCAATAAACCCTAGACCGGTAGTTGCGATTCTTTTCTTATACAAAGCCTTGCATTCATAAAGAAGATAGAGATTCTTCTATCTGCTGACCGCATCGACAATTATCATTGTATGGTGTTCCCAGTACAGGGATGATCGGCATGGACTTTATGACTGCTTGTTGAGCAAGTAAGGGATTGACTCCACCGAGACTCAGCTCTTTTTTACAACATGTTTGTCGTTTAAATATCCACAAGGACATATGAATTCCTTCTTTTTCGGGTTCTAGTTGTGGGATGGTGCCTGCTCTGGCTAGTCTATCTATTTCATCAGGGATATCACTATGTCTGAGACCCATCGAATGTTTATTGTGAAATAAGATGTTAGATTCACCAAAAGATTTTGGCATTATATCACTATCTTTGATGAAACTCTAAAGGGGTTTAGTGATTTCAAAGCCGCTTAGCTATCTGCATATATGTATATATTTCGTAAGACTTTCTTTAATTGCTGTGATTTCCGTTTGGGAGACGCTGGTCTGGTCTGGTAATTGGAAGCAGATTTTGTTATCTAATTTTGCTGAAAAGAAACCACTTCCTACGTGAATATCTGGACCTATTTCTTTAAACTCTTCTCTGAAATGCAATATTGGGGACCGAATATAAGTTTAATACTACAGGATTTCGAAATTCGTGATATTGGATGGAAAAGGGAGCTCAATTAGTATCTTAAACTACAGACGACTAATAGCAAGGATTCCTTCAGTAACTCAGCTTATCATGACATAGGTGAAATATTGCCATTAAAACTGTTTTAACGGCAGGATAGATTGACTAGTTTAAAGAAGCCAGACGTAAATATACATATTCCATTACTTCTGTAGAATTTCATTGATATTTTTAAATTAAATTTAAAATTCCGATTTATTGTATATGGTAGTGTTTTCGCTAGGTTTATTGAAGAAAAAGTTACGCCATTGTCACCTTGGGAAGTAGTTGAAACAATTCAGATACAAGAAAATAAAATATGTGTAAAAATTCAATAAAACCATTTCAGTTGGTAATAGTTTTAATTAGTACTAAAACTCGGTAAATGGCAACTACTCTTTTACGTTTTTGCTTCCGTTCTACAGAACCAACCAATTAAAGCACAGTTCGAAAATAAGTAAATGGAATGCAAACTACTTTTGGCATTTAGGTTGCGGAAACTCTTTGCTATTTACAATTTCGATTCTGTACAATTGATTTTTTCAAAACAAACGATTCTTCAATGATTGAACGAATGACACACAGAAGCGCTTAGCACTTCCTACGAAGAACAAATGATCATTCTGTAATGACGATATACTCATTACTTCATTATATCAAATCATCGAATCATTGGAAAAAACTTGGGCTCTCTTGTATTTTCTTGTCTTTTCTTGTGTTTAGTCGTTTTTTTGTTTGATAAACGAGAGCATAGAGAGATCGTTGGATGATAAAATAGTCAAATAAAAACTTAATTAGTTCAGTTTTTTCCTTAAACAATAAAAAAAAATTAAATTTACTGAATTCGCTCAACCAAACTGGTCTCTGAACAGACTTTCGTCATTGTTTATATTTGATTTTATGCAATATGCGAATTAGCTTTTAATTATCTTGATATGTCAACCCATCTGCGTCATTCAGACATCATCAATGTTTGCCACAGTTGTTGTCTGGCGACTATCATGGTATCTCTTTTAAAGTATTGAAACATGTCATATACAAGTGGGAACGTGGTTAAATCAAAACTGTTTGTAGAGTGGTTTTCTGGGCTATGTATTAATCATACTGTTGATCACTGATAACAATACTATAGCTACAATAATGTATTACATAAAACTACTTTCTAAAACATGTTTTAAAGAATTTAACATTGCCTTATGTGACTAGTATTAGTTAGTTATTACCCTGATGACCTCTTTCAAAATTAAAAAAAAAAACAAGAAAAAACGTTAACTTCGGCTGCACCGAAGCTAATATACCCTTCACAGGTACATTTCTTTTAATAACTACATATGTGTTTAAGTAAATCTAAAGACCTAACCGGCCAGTGGTTTTCATCCAAAGGAAAACATTTTACTAGTTCTTTTTAGCCAGGTACAACATTGAGGTTATTTAATAAAGAAAATGGATCTTTTATATGTTTATAGTTATTTAAAATTTTAAAAAGATTTATTATTAACGTAAACTTAATGGAAAAAATTATAACAATTATATATTAGTATATATATATATTTACAGTTTGCTTTATAAAAACACAGAGCAGAGGAGGTTACATTATTTCTATGAACAATAACTCATACCAAATTTCGTGAAGATATATCGTCAAATGAGGAAGTTTCCCATGCAAGCATTTGATTCCGAGCATTCAGTTTGTATGGCAGCTATATGCTATAGTTAACCGATCTGAACAATTTCTTCGGAGATTACATTGTTGCCTTAGAAAATAATCTAACCCAAATTTCGTGAAGATACATTGTCAAATTTGAAGAACTTGATTCCGATCGTTCAGTTGTGGCAGCTATAGTGGTGCAATATCGGCAGTTCCAACAAATGAGCAGCTTTGAAGACAAAGTGACGATTATAAAATTTCAAAACGATACATTAAAAACTGAGGGACTAGTTCGTATATACTATACAGACAGACAGACAGACGGAAATGGCAAAATCAACTCAACGTACTGATCATTTAAATACAGTGGCTCACAGCTTATTTTATGCAGAACTTTACAGAGTCCTAACACCAAAATTGAATGTTATATAAAATAAAATTAAATGCTATTTTATTCATATGTAAATTAGTTATTTTTAAATAGGAATTCAATTGTATTATTTACATATATTTAAACATAAATTTGATATTTAGTGTGGTAGCCTTTGGCTTTAATCACATCATTCAGTCTTTTTGGCATCGAATCTACCAATTTTTGAGTGGTTTCTGGAGGAATTTCGTTCCACTCTTCTACAAGGGTTATTTTCAACTGCTCCTTGCTAGATATTTGATGTTTTCTAATGTTATTATCCGAAAGCGCCCATAAATTCTCTATCACGTTCATATCAGGACTCTGTGCTGGCGGCGCCATTAAGTGTGGACAGTTCCAAATTAGCCAAGACTGCACAACTACCGACTTGTGTTTGGGGTCATTATCCTGATAAAAACGGAAGTTATGTCGTATTCCCAATTTTTCGGCGCTTTGGAGCAAATTGTTTTTCAATATGTCCAGGTATACAGACTTATTCATCGTTTCTTCAATAAAAATCAAATTTCCAACGATAGCTGCGGACATACAGGCCCAAACCATGACGCTTCCTCCACCATGCTTTACCGTAGCTTTAAGATTTTGCTTTTGGAGCTCGGTATTTGGTTTTCGCCAGACATAGCTCATTCCATCTGAACCAAAAATATTAAATTTTGACTCGTCTGCTATTCCAGAAGCCCGGTGTTTTGGTTACATGATCCTTGGCGAAGGTGATTCTACTTAGCTGATTTTCTTTGCTTATAAATGGCTTCTTTCTAGCAATTTGACCATGCAAATCACGTTGACGGTAGCATTAAAAATTTTCTTGGGAGCAGTTCTGCCTTTATTTTCGATCCGATTTTCATGAATGAAGCGCTCAATAATTTTTTGGACAGTCGATGCATTTAAATTGACTACTTCAGCAATTTTTCGCTGCGACATTTCACGTTTAAAGTGATGAATTACAAGCTCGCGCTGCTCAATCGTTGTGCGACGACCCATTTCGTAAAAACACGATTATTGACACTTTCACATGCGCGATAAAATTAATTATTAACGAATAACAATTCCAGGAACACTGTCGCGCACATAGAAATGCAAAAAAAGAACAATAAAAAGAAGAGAAAAAGAAAAGAATTGCGTGCATAAAATAAGCTGTGAGCATAATTCTGTTACTTTGTTTGCTTTTTATCATCTGGCAGTGAGGGAGTTGAGTTTTTTCCTTTCTTTTTTGTTTAACCCTTTTGCAACACATATGTCTTAAAATCTGCATTGAAAATTTTACCGTTTTCATTTTATTTTTTTTGTTACAGCACTTTAAACACATAAATTCATAGTGCATGAAATAAGCTGTGAGGCACTGTATATACTTTATAGGGTCTCCGACGCTTCCTTCTGGGTGTTACAAACTTCGTGACAAACTTCATATACCCTGTTCAGGGTATAAAAATTAAACTAAAGTCAGCTTTCGTGCAGAATTGTTCCCTTCCTTGTACTTATCTTGTCGAATAAAATCGTTTATTATGCACTTTTACCGATTAATTAAATTTTTTTTATGGCTCATCAAGACAAAAAATGTCTTTGAATTATGCCAATTATTGTTATTGACATTTTGAGCATTTTGATATTACGCTTGGTCGAAATAGAACCATTGTCACTTCTACAAATCGCTGTGCTATTTCGAATATGTAAAAGCATATTAACTTGGCTACCAATTAGGCTTTTACAATTCGTTCTGGCACAGGGGTAATGATGGAATAAAGATTGTGTTTCGCAGTGTGTTTTACTTATACATTATGTATATATTGAGATATCTGTCTTTCGCAACGTTACGCTAGCACTTGTAACATCTAAGCCTACCTCCCATATACCAGCATGATAGTCTAATGGAATCGATTTGTACGATGTTCTAATATAATTAATGGAAATTCATGATCGAGCCTTTTTTACAACATCAACTAATTCCTCCTTAGAGTAAAACTGCCGGCCATATTCGAAAACTTTGCGAGCCAATAGCTACAATACAAAAAATTTGTTGTCTATACGTATTCAAGCAAAACAAAAAAAAAAAAACAGAAAATAGCAAAAGCCTCACGATAGTGTCTTTTTTTCGCATGATTTCATTACCATACAAAGTTGAGAAAATTAGAAAACAATATAGTAGCTGCAAGTTAATAATGACATTTTTAACAAAGATTTTCAGATTTTTTTATTTCCGAATGGTTTTGACCTCAAAACCAAAAACCTCTTACCAGCCTTATTTTCATCGTGACGCTATCTACCGAAAGGCATCGCTTTGATGATTTGATTTTGAAAATATATTCCTTATGGGAACATGATTTTGAACAGTTAGTTAGTGTAGCAGCTATATGTTATAGCGGTCGAATATCTGCGGTTCCGACAAATAAGAAGCTTGGGAAGAAAAAAACGTGAATAAAACTTCAGATCGATATCTC
Organism: Bactrocera tryoni; assembly: GCF_016617805.1. Lineage (NCBI taxonomy): Eukaryota > Metazoa > Arthropoda > Insecta > Diptera > Tephritidae > Bactrocera > Bactrocera tryoni. The sequence continues at coordinate 61,320,542 of NC_052502.1, read as the reverse complement.
AAAAACTAAAGAACTAGTTCTCGCATATACAGACATATGGACATGGCTAAATCGACTCAGCTCGTCATGTTGATCATTTATATACATGCAAATATACACATATTTTATAGACTTAATTCTGGGTGTTACTAATATCGGAAAACTTAATGTAACCCTGTTCATGGTTTAAAGAAAATTAAACTACCATAACTCAAAATTCATAATATAAAATCAAATAAAATTCGAGTTAAAATTTTTTAAATTGGATGTGATGCGGGTTGTCTCTTGCCTACTGACTCTTCTGAGGATTACTTCACAAACATACTTCTTTATTAGTGTGCGATATTTACTTGTAATTAAACTGGTTAATATTTAATCGAAAGTCGGCAATTACCAATTTGATATGTTGCAATGAAATATTTGTGTTTATAGCTATAATTAGATTTGTTACGTTTTTAATTTCAAAAATGTGTGTAATTGTTTGTAAGGCAATGCTTCTGAGGAGCTTTGTGTTTTGGAACAATGCATTGAATATAAGAATCTTGTAATTACGCCTTCAAATAAAATTGCTTTTCTGTCTTCAAAGTGACAAAGTTAGGATTTTTACGTTTGGCAATGTTTTGATGAAATAGACGAACATTTTTTTCAAGTTTACATAAGTTATTTATTATTTAGAAAAAATATAAACATCAAAAGTTTTTCATCAAGATAATAAAATGTTCATTAGTATTCAGGTTGAGCAATCGAAATAAGTGTAGGGATTTTTCTCTTTTCAATATGTTTATTTTTTCATAATTATTTATATGGTATAAATTCGTTACGAGTATATTACATTTTTTAACTCTTATGTTTTGCATCAATTCAAAATGTATCTTAAATAAAGGCCAGCCCATTGTCATATCCATTTATTGTTACCTTCATATTTACCCCAGATAAACGGAGCAGCTGCATCTGTAGCCGGAACTTCGGCATCGTGTCCATCGAGTTATGGTAGCAAAATTGTTGTTTCAGGTAGTTCAAGTGAACGCCGTGCTAACGATGCCTCTGAAGCGGGACCAATCAGTAATATTGATGGCTCATGTGGTGGTGATGTGATTGGCAATACTGTCGCTTCCAAATCATCTATTCACGAACAATTACCATCATCATTACCTGCTGAAAATACTGAAGCAGCTGTTACACAGAGTTGCAGCGAAGTTGGAGCCTCTGCACAACCATCACTTCAGCAACCTGTTCAGCAACAAGTATCAATTCAATCTGAAACTTTAAGAAAGTCAAGATCGCAAGGTGGGACATCTTAAATTGCCTTTTACCATTCACAAATCATACAACTAAAAATAATCGAGGTTGTGGCACCAACCAACTAACTAATTCAAGGATATATTATAACACTTAAGAAACTATTTATTGCACCGCATTTTACTCATCTTTAATTCATTTTGCTAAATACTCTGTGTCATGTAACATGTATACATATGTATATGTATATATTCGCTTTGAAATTGAGTTGAATATCCTCAATGTTTTAAATGTTAAACACACATAAGTTTGAATTGTTATTCAAAGGCTCCGGAACTTTTGGCCGTTCAAGTAGGGAGTTTCAAATTAGATTGCACCCTAATTTGAAATTATCATAAGGATAAAATGTTAATGGCCTCTTTCGTACAAATTGGTAAAAGAGGGTTCAAGTTCGGGTATACAAACAATTTATACTCTTGCAATTTGCAAAATTCAAAAGCGGTAATTTTTAGGTGTTAACAAGTCTTTATGCTAAAAAATGTACATATTGTTCGATGACAACGTTAATTATTCGACGAAATTATTAGATTACAATAATATTATTGGATGAAGGTTTGAGCAGATAGTATTTAGTTTTAGCATTAACTTTGCAACACCATTAGACTCTAATATAATAACGATAATCATTATGTGTACATAGTACATAAGGTTTATACGTACATACAAGTTTATACGTTAACTTAATTTTGCTAAAGTCGTAAATCGGTCAATATGCATACCATGGTAAAAAGTCAACTGGAAGTGTAAAAAAGTAGTGCAAGGTATGTACATACAAGGTCTGTCGCAAAAGAAACAGAACTTTTTAAATATAACTGTTTCTGGCGGCGCCACCTATTGGTGGGTATATAAAATAAAAAGTTTGATCTCTTGTTGACATTTCGTAAAAATTTAAAGACAATTGGATAACTATAATCGATGTTATCGATCAAAAAGTGACAGCAGCTTTTGGTCATCGGTCGTAAAATGCAAAGAGCAAATATTAAATTTTGTTTTAAACTTGGGAAAACGTTTACTGAAACATTTCAAATTATGAAAAAAGTTTATGGTGATCAGTGCCTATCCCGTAGTAATGTGCATGAGTGGTTTAAGCGATTCCAAGAAGGTCGTGAGGACCTCTGTGACGTTTAGAAGTCGGTCGTCTTCAGAAGTCAAAAATAAAGACAATGCTGATTTGTTTTTACGATTCCGAGGGTATTGTACACCGAGAGTTCGTCCCACCTGGCCAAACGATTAATGCTGCGTTTTACCTTGGTGTTATGAAGCGTCTTTTGTCACGCATTCGTCGTGCTCGACCACAATACCGTGAGGCAGGGTCCTGGCGCCTGTTGCACGATAATGCGCCGTGTCATCGGTCGACGCTTGTCACTGATTTTTTGACAAAAAACTCCATATTAACCATTAATCACTCAGCCTACTCACCTGATCTGGCACCCTGTGATTTTTACCCATTTGGAAAACTTCATTTGCCCATGAAAGGACACTGGTTTCAGGACATTTCAGCTATCCAAAAGGCGACGACCGATATTGTCAAGAGCATTCCGAAAAATGACCTTAAACACTCATTTGAAATGCTAATTGACCGGGCTAAACGCTGTATCGAAGCACAAGGAAACTAATTTGAATAAAAAAATATAACTTTTGAAAAATACTAATTTTTTGTTGTTTTTTAACAATCCTGTTTCTTTTGCGACAGACCTTGTATATGGGGTCTGGGAGAAGTATGAACGTAATGTACTGTAACCAGGGTTGCAAATTTTTTATTCCAAAAATGTTTGGATTAAAAATGAAAACCATAAATTTTAGATTCCTGATATTGGGGTAAAAAAATTCTCAATATTCCCGATGTTGAGGTTAAAAATTGGATTTTCAGTTTTTAATCCAGGTGTTGGAAATAAACATTAAATTTTAATATTTTAATCCAAGTTGTTTGGGATTAAAAAATGAAAACATTGTTTTTTGATGAAGTATACAAGATGTTAATTCTAAAACAAATTATATTTTAATTCATAATTATATGTGTGGGATTAAAAAGATCAGGTTTTTAGGATTAAAATGTTTTTATATTTTATATTATGAATTGTTTTTTGTTTTATATTTTTAATCCCGATTTGTTCGATATCTTCGATGTGGCATTAGTTTTTTATGTTTTTAAACAAAAAAATCTCTGTAAATGTCATAGAAATATACCCAGGGTTTAAAGCTAGAGTGGTCACCACTTCAAAAAAAAAAAAAACATAGTTTTGAGAAACACACATTTTAAGTTTTGCAAACAATTTATGCAAAGCTTGTAGCAGCTGCTAGCTATCCGCTTTCATGCTTTTGTTCATTTATTGTATCGATTACATTCATTGCTTTGAAATTTATGTAAGTACTTTTCACATAGTCTTTCTTTGAGGCTACGTGATTCTCAATTAATTTCACGCTTTGGTATTTTAGTAGTACACCGATTCTCCGTATAATTGTTCGCTTAAGAGTATTTTGTGGGAGTAGTGTCCGATTTCGACCACCTGCATTACCAACCTCCTAAGGGTACCGAGGAGTACGTATACCACCTTTCATCAAGATATATCAACTTTTAGTTAAGCTATCGCTGATACAGATTTCTGAATGGTCGCACAGACTGGTATCCGGAACTCAACTTCAATGTTTCTTCATCTGAATCATATCGGTATATACATATGTACATCACGATTAGTCTTAGATGTTACAAATAACTGTCAGTTGAAAAAATTATCATACTCTGCAACATATTGCGAAAGTATAAATAGATAGCACGGAAATCTTGAAACATAGACGTTAGCAAAAGTATTAGATTATTAAGTTTCAATTTTAATTTTTTTAGACTACCAACTATAGAAAACGGTGAGCATAAATAATACCTAATTACGATGTTATATATACTCCTAATTCTATTTTACACTGTCTTTGAAAATAAAACAATCTTAAATTTTTTCGAAATAATGGAAAAAAGTCTTGCGGTATTTTTATTGAATTTTTTTTTGTATTGAAATTGAAATGATTTTTTGATGACTCATGCCCAGCTCTTGACCGATGCTACGGCTGCTCTCTGCCGGTCTCTTTCGCCCAATTCAGCGATTTTACCACAATTTTCGACGACAGGCCTTCCGGGGCGGGTCCATAAACTGCACAAATTTTATTGGCGGCTTGAGATGCATTTTTTCCTTTATTGTAGTAGTACTGTAAAATATGCCGTATTTTCTCTTTGTTTTGCTCCATGTTTGCGACGCTATAACTCACGAACGACTTAAAAGAAACGACAATCAATCACACACGTGTTAGCGTATGAGAAGAGCTTTCCAAAAAGGTATAGCATGACCCGATGCGACGAATAAAACTTGAACTACGCGCACCTATTATGTTCATATCGCAAATTTAGAAGAATTTCATCTAAGGGAATGATCAATTTCTTTTTATACAGTTTTTTCTGGAACCAATCTACCGAGTAGAAACAGATTAGGTGCACACGGTTCTCTGAAGCGTTTGATTAAGTGTGTCACTCATTACTTTTTTAACATTCATTCTGCAGTGGATTTCTTCTTGCATGAAATATCTCAAAGTGGAAAACTTAAAAATACATTTTAGGATGCGATCGAGTTCAAAAGTACTCCAAGCTCAACAAATTTCAGTTCTGGTCTCCTTTTTATAAATAATATATCAACTGGCTTTTGACTACCTAAATAACAATGTTTACTCGCGTAAAGTTGATTTAATGCCTCTAACTTTAATAAAATGTAAATTTTGTCGATTTTGGTTTTTGAATTAGATTCCGTGTTGAAGTCAAATTTATTTAGATAGGCTAAAATCTGTTATATTTTTTTTCTTCTTTATCGGGATTCTCTTTACAAGCTTCCTCCTTATACTAGTCCTCTACTTTTTAGACTTCGTACAGGTGCCAGTTGTAGGTAAACGCTTGACCAAATTCAATCTATACAATCGTTCTGAAGTTGAATTTAGTTCTTAGAGTATCTAGACACTTTTACCCACTAGTAAAACTGATTTGAATATACTTAGATGATAAACAAGAAAGGAGACGGCAATTATTTCAAATTGAATTTAATTATCAACTAATGATTTTATTTCCTTAACTGAACATTTTTGATATCGATACATAGAATACTACAAGGTTTGAAAAAGTCTTTGGCCTAACAATTTCGCCTAATTTTGTGTTCAAAGTACAATCGATTCCATAACTAACATTAATACTGTTCATTGTTTGGTTTATCATGTTCGAAGTAGTCGATACAAATAACTCTATGACACCCCAAAAAAGAAAAACAAATACGGGCGAGAACCTTTTTTGTTGTCTTTTTGAGAGCTTTTGAGGATTTTCACCGGTCTACGGTCAGAGTATCAGTCGGTTTTAGTTTTATAATGGTGATTTTATGCCTCATCTATCGCCAGAAATCGGCGCAGAAACTCACGGACATTTGAATAGTGATCGTGACATCACCTCTTGTCAATCAAATCCCAAATTTCGTTAGAGATGTGTAATATAATACATATTACGAACATTATATATATATTTTTAATTTATTCTTACAACGCGGTCACTTCTGATCGAACAAAACTTCGAAGATATAAGCGCTTGTGTTAACCCACTTTTGTAGAGTTTGACAAAATAAAAAACATCGCTACAATTAGTGTGCATATAGTCCCTATGTACGAGGGTTTGCTTTTATATTTCTGAATTTGAGATCAAAAACCAATATTACCCATCGATAATCGCTTTATTGTTTTTCAAAATATACTCCTTTAAGATCTATATACTTTGCATGCTTTTGAACCAATGTCGAAAAACTTTTGACACTCTGATTGAAGTATGTCCAAAACCCCTCTTCAGGTGTCGAAAAACGTTGACTTCTTAGTTTCATTTTTACGTATGGTGTTTGGAGTGCTCGAAATGCAGTTCTTACAGTCGAAGTGTAAGAGTTCGCATTGCCGTGGTGAAAAGTGATCCGTTTTCTGCGGTTATTTTTTCCGATCTCTAGAAAGACAAGTGGCTAACAAGTAGTTGTGTACCACTTAGAATTTACTGTGTTGTTATAGTGGCTTGGTTGCCACATAAAAAATGTAAGATTTGCTAGGAAGTGCTTAGTACTTTTGTTGGATTCGGCTCATCTTGAAACACTCAAACAGTCGAAAGCTCTCTACTTTCGGGTTCATATGTGTAATTCCACGATTCATGATCTTTCATGATGATTAAGACGTGTTTCGAAGCACCGCTTTTTGCAGTCAAATGTTCATGCAATATTGAATGTTTCCTGGTCTCACTCATGCCTATAATTGTCTCTCTATCACGATAGATCTCGTGACGATTCCCAAATAGTTTCCGGGTGAACAACTAATTCACAAAACTCGTCTTGTTGTGATCTACGACTGCAATTTGATGGCGCTTCATCGCCAAAAATTGAATTAGGTTCATCGATGAACTGTTGCTGCGTTAATCCACGTCGAAAGTTGTAAAAAATACTCGAGAGAAAATGTTCGCAATTTAATTTCAGTTTTTGACCGAGGTGAATATTTTAAGTAACTGTAAACAACCCAAATAGAGCTTGAGTTCTGAGTATGTACTTATAACAGCACAAACGTCAAACTTTACGAAACAGTTGAGAGTTGCCAGATTCCGAAATATAAGAAGCAACCTAAGTACTATGTATAATTTTTTTTTGTATTATTGTTAGAGTAACGATATTTTCACACCAATAGTTATAAGCAAAATACATACTACACTAAAATTTTATAATGTATGTAAGGAAATTGTTAACGTCAAATTATGTTTCGCAGATAAATTGGACGGCTCATTTTCCAGATCCAGATCATCATCTATGTCCAGCATTGATATGTCTTCCTCTGAATCTGTTACTAGTTTAGCTTTTATTGAAAGTTATGGAAAGAAAAGTGGTATGTAATTTTTCTTATTTTAATATAAATTACACTTATGTCCGAACGTCAAGATAAAATATGTCTCAGTTCATAGACATTTTAAAGAAAAATGAGGATTTAATATATGTGTTATGTTACGCCAAACAAAAGATGAACTAATATAAACAATATCAAAAAATTAAATATCCAACTTTTCAATATGTTTTCTACATTTTGAACAGTTTCTGAACACTTTAATGTTATAGGGTAACACCTTACCATAAGTTTACTAAAACTGTTTTCCATTAGGGCATTTCGTTTATTGGACATTTGCCATTTTCATTATGTCAAATTTACAGTTAAGCAACTTTTGATAAGTTTTTCGAAATTTTTTGTCAATTAGTGAAATAAATAAAATTTTACTTTTCAATCAATTGTGTTTGACAGTTTGTTGAATTGGATAGTTTTACTCCGTACTGTGGAAGCACATGTCATTGATTGTTCTATAGTCTATAGTTCTATAGTCAACTTATAGCGCAATTCAGTAAGCAGTCTCTAGTCACTATTTGAGACATTTTGAAGTAAAGTCTGAATTTGTCACAAAATGTTGTCTCAAATTTGTCACCTGATTGTCAGCAGTGCACAAATCTAAAATGAACTCTTGTTTGCCATTTTGAGTATAATGACAATTCACTTACAGAGATCATAATAGATATTAATCGATTGTTTGTTTTTTATATTTTTTAAGCAACTAAAACAACTCAACTCACAAAAATTGTCTCTAATTTAAAATCTCAAATTTAGAGACTTGTAACTGTTTCACAGTACAGAATTCCGGTATTAGCCTCTTTAAGTCTTACACTTATTTTAACTGTATATGCCTTTTATGGTTTACTAAGGTAAATATAAATTTTAATTAACAGATAATTTAACACTCGTTCCTACACTTTGGATCGGAACTAGTTTCGGTTCTATTTTAACTCTTCTGATATCTTTACCTGAGAGAGAATCACGGAAAACGCAACCTGTGTTAGTGACAATTAACGGTAAGTTAGTCTTGCACATTTAATATAACTTTTATGAATTGATATCATATTAAATTTCTTGAAGGAGGCCCACTGGTGCGATTAAAGGGTTCAATTACATCAATGTCATTTTTAGACTCATTTGGTTCTTTAATTCCTTATTCGTTTGAAGCTTGGCGTGATGATGGAAAAAAGGACCGTAAGTATTAGTTGTAGTAGTAGGGGTTTAATAATTACTTTTTTTAAATAAAAAAATCTTGGGCACGGAATAGATTAATTACTTATCTCTACCCTACTTCAAAAATGTAGAAAATCGTGTTTCGATTTGCTTGCGTATTCACACATTTTATCTCCAAATGATTCTTTTGTTTGAAACGGTTGCAATTTTACGCGAACAACACGAAAACCCTTATTAAAATCGGTTTCATCTTCATTCTCCGCTATGTGGAGCCGGAGCAGAACGCAACCAAAATTTCGTTTGATTTTTCGACGTAGGATATTTATAATACTATATTAAATACATAATACACCTTCATTCAAATCTACTTATATATTTTCAAGGAACCCCAACAAAAAGTAGTAGTAAAACGAGCCCAACTTTTACACCAACAACTGCCAACACAATATCAAGTATTCCGGGTGGAAATAGCAGCAGCGGTAACGCCAGCAGTAGCGGTATAAGCGGAAGCCTTAGCACTGGGCTAGATTCTTTAACAGATAGACAATATATAGTAATCACAAGTGAAAAGCAAACAAAAGTCTTCGATATTGCAAATCAAAGTTGTATTTATCGCATTAATTTATCAGAAATGGATTTTGCAGTCAAAGCGGAAACTATTTCAATGAAAGGTAATCGTAAAGTTTCAATTACTTTAATTACATTTTGAAAAGTTTTTATATTTCTTTGTATACTAAAATTTAAATTACAATTTTAGCACTTTATTAAAAAAAACTGATTTGTTTTAAATTCATTAAATATTTACATTTACTTTGATTATTTTTATTTTGAATTATCATTTACAATTTAATATATTTTTCCAGATGGTTCGTGCTTAGCGACGTATCTATCCAATGGACATTTGATGGTTCATAGTCTTCCTAGTCTAAGATTACTAATGGATACCGATTTTTTACCCTTGATGGAATTAAGGTATATACATATGTGTATATTTATTTATGTACTATTAATATTACCGTGTAATACTCGAAGCGGAAAATAATATTTCTAAAAAATAGTTTATTCAATACACATATTACGTCTAAACAGTAAATTTAATCACAATCACATCTTTGTCATGTCTTGTCTAGTTTTCAAACAAAGTGCAAGCAAGGAATTGTGGATCCAATGCTGTCTATTTGGGGTCAGCAAATTATTGTACACGAAGACACAACTCGGTAAGTAATGGAAAAACTCATTTTTAATTAAACATGAAATATAAATCTTTTATTCCTCTGATAACACATCCTAATAGTTCCTTAGGCCTGAATATTGTCCTTCTTCTTAACAATCTTAGAGACTCTCCTTTTGCGAATTATAGGTCAAAGGCCAGGAAATTTAATTCCCGATATTACCATTGCTAGTGGTGGTCTGATAAATAGCATCAGACCATCTGCCTATAATTAACTCGATCGAGAAACCTTCCGATTTTGTTTCTGTAGACAACCGTACCTTCGTTAACTTTAGCAAAGCTAATTGGGTCGGCTTCACAGAATTTACTGAGAACACCTTCAACGCTTTACCCATTCTGACGGAAGTATCCGTTGGCAAACGTCGATTCCGCAAGGTGATCGTAGCAGCTACCGCTCGCTTCATCCCGGCTGGAAGATTTGTAGAACTCCGCCCAAATTTCCCAGCCGAAGCAGCCGTTTGAGCAAATGAGCGCGACGCCTTACGCCATGCCGATCCCGGGGATGCCCGAATAAGGGATCTCAATTTGGAGATTCGGCGATTGGTAAACGGACGAAATGCATAGAGCACCGGAAGTCCTGCAACCTTTCCACCGTTGTGAGTAAGCTTTGGTCTACTGTCAACGCTTAGTCTAACCCGAAGAGACACTATGACCGAACTGAAGTTCAATTCAATGGTCATGCCTCTTCGGACCCGAAGAAATGCGCTTTAGCCGGCAATTTACACTACACCCTTCAAAGGACAAAACCAAGCGATGTGTTACCCGACAAAAGACTGCGCACCAATTACTTTCAACTATGAGGAGGTTCAGAATGCCATAAACAAATCGAAATCATCTAAATCCATTGGCCCTGGTGGAATTAACGTGCTTATACTAAAGCATCTAGGCTCGACGGGAGTAAGCTACCTCAGCAAGGTCCTCAACCTGGCGCTGACCACTCTTCAAATACCCCAGGTGTGGAAAGTCGGAAGAGTGGTCTCACTACTGAAACATGGGAAACCCGCCAACAAAGAGGACTCTGCTATCATCCGATAACTCTCCTCTCCCCAGTAGTGAAGACACTTGAGGCCTTGCCACTCTCGATCTTCACTCACCACCTGAGCCTAGCCAACCACCAGCATGGATTCCGAAAAGTGCACAGTACCACCACAACACTTAGCGTTATAAACGCCGAGATAGTTCGTGGCCTCAACCAGAATCCACCCTGTGTGAGAACGAAAGCTCTTGACACAGTCAACCACACAACGCTACTGCAGGACATCGAATAAGCTACGCTCCCCCCAGGACTGAAGAGATGGACTATGAATTACCTGAGCGATTGTCAATCATCCGTACTGTTTCGAGAAGAAAATCTAAACTGAGAAGAATTAAACAGGGGATTCCGCAGGGAGGTGTCCCCTCCCCGCTACTGTTTAACTTCTACATCTCGAAATTCCCACAGCCACCAGAGGGAGTTTCCATAACCACGTACGCTGATTATTGCACGATATGTGTTTAAAAGTAAACAGCTCTCTCCGACCTTTCTCGCTTCTTCTCTGCACGGAACCTAATACTCTCCCCCACCAAATTCACAGCGACCATATTGCAGCCGATGGCGTCAAGACTCCGACTGTCAATAACCCTAAGATTTTAGGTGTAACTTTTGATAGTCTATGCTCCTTCACTTTTCATACGACCGCGATTATCGCCAAGATACAGAGTCGCAACAAAATCCTCAAGTCGCTAGCTGGCAGCACATGGGGAAAAGACAAAGAAACATTGTTGGCAACTTATAAGGCAATTGGCCTGACGGTCCTCAACTACGCCACATAAATATGGTCGCATGGATGCAGTGGAACGCAGATGAAGAAGTTACAGACCTACGACACTTAAGGAGCATAATGAACTCCTCTCCAAGCAGTTCATTTTGGGATGTTTTCGCGAAAATCACCCCTGGAGCCACCTGCTTGGAGCGGAACCGCCTCCTAAGGACAGCAAGTGGTTTTTCCTCAATTACGGCGACGACTTTGAACAATACGGCGACCGGACTTCGGACAAGTACTGACTGTCATTCACGGCGGAGCTATCAATACCTTTACCGACTCTCTGCCAGTGAATGGCGTTCTTGGAGTTAAATCACCCCCATTGCATACGAAGAGCTCGAGTTACCGTGAGAAACGAGAGTGACCCTTGCGCAGCTTACTTCTGGATATTGTAGCAGGTTAAACTCCTACTTGTCCAGAATAGACCAGGACATGCGTGTAATGCAATGTAAAGTCTCCTCATGACACTGGCCACCTCTTTGCATGCCCGCCAACCCCACTCATCTAACACCCTTTCCCTTTGGTCCGACCCGTCGAAACAGCACGTTTCTTGCGCTTCCCAACAGATGACGTCTGGGTGATACGGACTTCATGACAAATTTAACATATCCTGCTGCTTTTTTTTCTCGACAAATATCATTTTAATAACCGCTACGTTTCATAAGCATCCATGCAAAACATTTTCTATACAAAATATATTTTCTATCGAGTCTTTATTTACCAGAGTCAATAATAAAATTAATTTATTTTCTTAGGTAATTGTCACGAGGTATAGTTGAGCTCAAGATTTTATGACGTTCATATCCTCATACACTCCATGTTATTATATTAGGTTGTCGAATATCTCCTTTCCGCCTTTTTGTCTTTTGCATTTCGCGGCTATGTATAAAGCGCTACAGACCTCGTATCTGGAAATACTATACTTCTTTGAAAGGTCTTGACATTACCTACAAAACGACGCTATGCATGATTAGTTTGGATATTGCTTTCAACAGTTATAGACGTGTAAACACGGAGTTCACCAACGCCGAAATTCGCGCTATTTTAAAGTTTTCCTTCGTTAAAGGCAAATCCGCTAGAGAAACGTTCCGTGAGATTAATGGTGTTTTGGGGGATGCTATTCTATCACTTCGAACTGCGGAGAAATGGTTTCGACGATTCAGAGCGGGTGAAAACGACACCATGCCTGCCGGCGGAAGATCTGTGAGTACGAATACCGATCAAATCATGGAAAACATCGAGTTTGACCGGGATCTGTGACATCGCCCATTTAAACCATCTGCAGACGGCTGGATACACAAAAATCTTGATGTTTGGATGTCGCAAGATTTGACGCAAAAAAACCTTCTGAACCGAATCAACGCCTGCGATATGCTGCTGAAACGGATGGTGACTGGTGACGAAAAATGGATCACATACGACAATATCAAGTAAAATCGGTCTTGGTCGAAGCCGGTAAATCGTCGCAAACAGTGGCCAAACCGGGATTGACGGCCAGGAAAGTTTTGCTGTGTGTTTGGTGAGCCATATGGCCAGACGCTTAATTCTATCATCTACTGCGAACAACTGGACCACTTGCAGTAGGCGATCGACCAGAAGTGTACAGAATTGGCCAACAGGAAGGTTATAGTGTTTCACCAGGACAACGTCAGACCACACATTTCGTTGATGACTCGTCAGAAGCTACGGGAGCTCGAATGGGAGGTTTTGTCGCATCCACCATATAGACCGGACATAGCGCCAAGTGATTACCACCTGTTCTTGTCCATGGCGAACGCCCTTGTTAGTGTAAAGTTGAACTCAAAATAGACTTGTGAAAAGTGGCTGTCCGAGTTCTTCGCTTACAAGGAGGGGGCTTCTACGAGGGGGATATTATAAAATTGCCGTCTAGATGGAAACAGATTATCGAACGAAACTGCGCATACTTGAACTAAATCCGATCACTGTAACACTTCTTATAAAGCATTGAATAAAGAGCAAAAGAGCGGAAGGGAGATATTTGACAACCTTATATAAAATTTTGATTTCTTAATTATATACAGAAAATATGTTTTATTCTGATAAAGATAAACCAATTACTTAATTATTAATTAATTTAAAATAATTTATTGACATAATAAATTTTTTATTACAGAATTTCAAAGATATTTTGCTTTAGTCACAAAGGGCATGGATTGTACATGGCAACACCCACCGAAGTTCAGAAATTCACAATATCATCAGAATTCTGGTAAAATCACATAATTTTTCTCAATAAAATGTGCTTGATTGTTAATATAATTTCAGTCAATTTATTTTGGAGATGATGGGTGAATTATACACGTCACATGAAATGCCTGAGCAACCAAAGGAGAGCTTTTTTAAAGGCTTATTTGGAGGAGGAGCGAAAAGTTTGGATAGAGAAGAACTTTGTAAGTGTAGTCTAATTAATCATGAAAATGTTATAATATATAATATTTTTTACCCCTGTTTATCCTTTTAATTTGATCGGTAATTTCTGTTTTAGTTGGCGAACAAAGTGGGAAAGCAAATAGATCAGTTGCCAAACATATACCAGGTCCGAATTTGGATCAATTAGGACAGCGAGCTTCTACTGCAGCCTCTGAGATAAGTAGAGCGCATCAGTTGGCAATGGAAAGAGGCGAGAAGCTTAACTTACTGGAGGAGAGGGCGGAACGTATGGCCAACACAGCTCAAGACTTCAGTGGAACAGCACATCAATTAATGCTTAAATATAAAGATAAAAAATGGTATCAGTTGTAAAAATCTATTTTAAGATCTAATTCTACCACAGTTATTGTAATATTGCTTTTATAACACTTTCTACTACATCAAGTACACTTATTTAATTTCTGTTTTCAAATAGTAATGTTATTTATAAACTGTTTTTAATAAAAATTTAGACAAACATTTGCTTTTGTCAATTGAATACTGCTATTTCAGATGCCATATTCGAACAATGTTCCAAGAAAAATATCCTTTTCATTTATCGCAATATGGTGAAAGGTTTTGGATTTTTGGTGAATTCGGGTGTTTCATATTTTTGCTCATGCGCTGCTCCGGCTAAAATACTTTATATGATATTTGCTAACTGTTCACGTTAGTTATGAAGTCAACGACACAAAATTGACCCGTTTTGTAACTGTTGTAATGATATAATCATTTCTTCGAGAAATTAAGTGTTTAGTTTGCAAGACAAAATAAAAAATAAGGGATTAATTTTCTAACTGTATAACTGCACTGTTATCGCCCACGATCGATCCGAACGTGTAGATCTGCGACTACGAGATCATTTGGCTAAGAAAGTAAGAAGTCCTCCGAGCTACTTGCTCTTAGCAAAGTCAATCTCACTGCAGTTGTAGTATTTGTGGTAAGCTAAAAAAGAGTCGTCGTTTAGCTTGCCGCTAAACATAACTCTATCGCGTAATGATAAAAATTTATGAAATCTGCTCCTTATCGGATTACATTAAACTCAGTTTTTGAAAAAGGTCTCTATGTAAGTACATCTGTGATTATTACATTCTGATTACATTTTTGATGCTCTAGAGTTCTGCAATTCCGTTACAATTTTTACTTTTCAGCTATGGAAATTAAAATATCTATGGGCAGCTGAGCGACGTTATTCCGTAGAATAAATATTGCTCTTTAAATTATATTATATAGAAGTTAACTAAATCCATATCCCATTATAGCACATATAGTTCGTGGTTCTATGTACTTCGACAATCATCGCTCACGCGGACGGCGCCAAAGATCCTGCGAAGGACCTTTCTCTGGAATGCTGCAAGTGCTTTGTCGCCATCGAACATCTTTCTGCACCATAAAATAGGACGGAAATAATGAGAGAGTTACAGAGCGTAATTTTGGTTCTTAAATGCCTACCAAGCCCTAGTAACACCTGTTGGCAAGAGTTATTCTGCGCTTGATCTCCAGGCTTAGGTTATTGGTGGAATTTATGTTGGTTCCGAGATATACAAAGGCCTTAATTTTTTTCAAATTTATGGCTGTCAACAGTGACTTAGTTCCCAAGACGAGAGGAATCTTTGTATGTGTCCTCCAGGTAATTTGTCTTGCCCTCGTTCACTACAAGACCAACCTCTTTCGCTTCTTTTTCTAGGCTTGAAAAGTCTGCAATTATGGCTCTGTTGTTAAGGCGTGTGATGTCAATATCATCTGCGTACCCCAGTAGCATTGTACTTTTAGAGTAGATAGTGTCACTGCGGTTCAGATTAGCGGCAAAGTCTTACTTTTGAAATTATATTGAAAAATATGAAAGAGAGAGAATCACCACGTCTAAAAGTTCGTTTGGCGTATCGAACGTCTCATAGAGATGCTTCCCGATTTTAATGCTGATGGTTGTGCTCAACGTCATTCTGTATAGCCGAATGAATTTCGAAGGGATACCAAATTTAGACATTGTGTCGAATAGGCAGCTCCTATCAGTGCTGTCGAATGCGGCTTTTGAATTGACAAAAAGCTGATAGATGTCTATCTGGTTGTCAAGAGTCTTCTCTATGATTTGACCTATTATGAAAATATCGTCTATGGTGGCCAGGTTTATACCTGGTTTCCCACATTAATAAGGTCCGATCAGTTTATTCATGGTAATGGGCTTAAGTCTTCATAATAAAAATACTAATTCTGATGGATAGGGTCGAGTACACTGGTATTCCAATCATTACACATGTACTCCGACCAAATCACGCTTAGTAGCTGAAACATGCGCCTTTCCAGTGCCTCGATACCGCCTTTAAATATCATTTTTGTCATAGTAATATTAACCGGAGGATGGAGCCATGTGTAGAAGTTCACGTAAGTGAGGAAAGTTCTCTGATTGCCATTCACTTGGGAGTGGCCAGAAAAGATTCTTTTACATATGGCTCAAACAGCTCACGACTTCCGGTCTTTGACCAAGTAACCTCTGCTTAGCCAGAAAACATTCGTTTGAAGACAAGCTAAAGTGAGAAGGCGAAACATCCCCTCCACAGGGTTGTGCGCTGGGTTTATAACCCGTAAAAAACACTACCAAGGATAAGAAGAAAACAGCCTCGGATGAGATACCCGCGCCCCGACGGAAGAGAAGGACGATGTGAACAAAGATGCCTTCTACGAGCACTTGGAGCGTACCTATGAGAGCTGCCCCCGCCACCATGTCAAAATCGTGATTGGTGACTTTAACGACAGGGTGGGCAAGGAAAGTATCTTTGGCGCAACAGTCGGTAAATTCAGTCTCCTCAAGGAAGCATCCCCAAATGATTTGAGGCTAATCGACTCCAGCATAGAAAAATTCACCAAGTTACCTGGCTGTCTCCAAATCGAAAAGTCAACAACCCGATCGATCATGTTGTGATACACGGAAGAGACATCTCCAATGTTATAGACATGCGAACGCTCTGAGGTCCTAACATCGACTCGGACATCTATCTTGTTGCAGCCAAGATACGCACCCGTCTCTGTGTGGTAAAAAAACGCACGTCAACAAACACAAGGAAGGTTCGACGTCGAGAAGCTGCAATCTCAACAGGCAGCCGAACGGTTTTCTTCTCGGCTTGCACTCCTGCTTTCTGAGAGTACTCATCAGCAACTCGGTATAAGGAAGCTGTAGGACGGAATTCCAAGCTCCTTACGTACAGCAGAGAGAAAACAGACTTCGCAACGTTACGATGGACCACAATACGTGTGGGATGGGATAGATACCGAGAGTTGAAGAGGGAATCGAGACGCATTTGCAGACATAAAAAGAGAGAAGCCGAAATGCGTGAGTATGAAGAGCTTGACAAGCTGACTGACAGGGGTAATGCTCGAAAATTCTACGAAAAGACGCGGCGACTAACAGAAGGTCCTTAGACCGGAGCATACTCTTGTAGAACCCTAGGAGGTGATCTAGTAACCGATACCCAGAGCATACTAAAATTATGGAGGGAACACTTCTCCACCCTGCTGAATGGCAGTGAAAGTATAACGCCAGATGAAGGCGAACCCGATTCCTCAATCGGTGATGATGAGGCAGACGTTTTATTGCCCGACCATGAAGAAGTTCGAATAGCAATTACCTGGCTAAAGAACAACAAAGCGGCGGGGGCCGATGGGTTGCCGGCCGAGCTATTCAAACACGATGGCGAAGAACTAATAAGGAGCATGCATCAGCTTCTTTGTAAAATATGGTCGGACGAAAGCATGCCCAACGATTGGAATTTAAGTGTGCTCTGCCCAACCCACAAAAAGCAAGACCCCACAATCTGTGCCAAATACCTTTGGATAATCTCCTAAACATCGCAAATAAGGTTCTATAGAGCGTATTGTGTGAAAGATAAAAACCCAAAGTCAACAGACTGGAGTCGAATCGTTACATCCGTGAACATATCATTTGTCACATAAAAGCCTGTGTTTCGTATGACATACGTGATCGTAACGCTTCTATCGTAATCTGGTATGATGACATACGTGAACGAGTACCCTGCAAGACGGAGGTAACAGATTGCACAAACAGATTGAAACATTTTCAGCTGTTCACTAACGCTGTTCCATTTTCTGGAATTTTCAATTGAATGGGAGAATACGTGAGTAAGATCCCTGCCAACCATGAGCGGGTAAAAAACCAGGGATCGAATCGTTACATCCGTGCACGGATCGGCAAAAATACGAAAGAAAATTACGTGATACGTTAATCGTATGCGGTGATTGGCATTATGACATACGATTGCAAACGGATCATAATGTATTTTCAATTCACAATAGTTTTTAAATTCCACATTGCTTTGCATCGTATTTTTAGGTCACAATAGATGTGGAACTGTCAAAACTGTTGCGAAATTTTCAATAAACTAACAAAAGCTAATTAAATATCAAAATGGATCCAACTTTCTTTTATTATTTGAGCTCTAGTGAAAGTGATGGGGCTAAAAAAAATAGTGCGGAGATAGCTAAGAGATCGTAGCAATAGCGTAGGTATAAAAAAAACAAATTATGAATCCTCAATAACAAAATTTTCTTTGTAGATGAATGGCTGAACAAAGCATTGGAATCTTAAAAAGACGGTGGACAATTTTAGGATATGGCAAGAGAGGAAGGAATTACTCCACAAAAGTGGAAGATTTGCTAACGTTTGTGAGGCATTACATAACATTTGCATAAAATATGCAATAAGTTAAGACCCTTAAAAAAGCGATTCTTAACACACACAAGAAATGAACACCGGGGTAGCGAACCTCTTCACCGCAATCGACCAAACGATAAGAGATCAAATAAAGTATTCTTTAATAAATTTAATTCAAAAATGTATGTGCATGTCCTTAACCTTGTAAATAATTTTATTTTTATTGTCAACTAAAATACAAAAATTTTGTTCATATAAATAATTTTTTTTTTGTAATTTTTAATGAGATATTCCATTCATTGGTTTCTTGTTTATGTTCTTTATTACTAAAAATTATAGAACACTTAAAATTTAAAAAAATTTTGCTCACATTTCCATAAATTTGCCTATTACGATTGGTAGTTCGCGTTCGAACGACGATTCAAACGAACGGATACGTTTATATACTCGTTCACGTATGTCGTCATGCCAGATTACGATAGAAGCGCTACGATCACGTATTTCATAATACGAAATACAGGCTTTTACGTGACGAGTGATACGTTCACGGATGTAACGATTCGACCGCAGGTACAATCTTTTATAAGAGTGTACAGCTGCTGGCGAATACTGATGATATGGATACCATTGTCCTCAACATCCGCGCCGTTAGTTCTGCTTTCTCCACAGGTGCTATTTTGGACTGAGTAGGCAATTGAGAAGTAAAGTCCTCTCTCGACGAACAAAAACCAAACACTACAAGTCACTCATTATTTCCGTCCTGCTATATGGTGCAGAGGCATGAACGATAACGACATCTGATGAGTCGACGTTACGAGTTTTCGAGAGAAAGGTTCTGCGAAAGATTTATGGTCCTTTGCGCGTTGGTCACGGTGAATATCGCATTCGATGGAACGATGAGCTGTATGAGATATACGACGACATTGACATAGTTCAGCGAATTAAAAGACAGCGGCTACGCTTGCTAGGTCATGTTGTCCGAATGGACGAAAAAACTCCAGCTCTGAAAGTATTCGACGCAGTATCCGTCGGGGGAAGCAAGGGAAGAGGAAGACCTCCACTGCGTTGGAAAAACCAGGTGGAGGAGGACCTGCTTTCGTTTGGAATCTGCAATTTGCGTCACGTTGCGAAAAGAAAAACGATTGACGATTGATTGATCTGAAGTTGAATTGTTTTAATTTCAATTCAACTGAGTGGAGTTGAAAACTGTAATACATGCACGTATGCAGGAATAAAATGTATTCGTAATGTATAACTGCTAATATTCTCTGGTGATAGATTGGTTTGAAGTATTTGCAGGCATTGTCTATAAGAGAGCAGTAGCCCAGATTATAATTAAAAAAAAAATGTTTTGCTAGCTCTCGAGTAGAGTATTTTGGAAATCATGATCATCACGATAACTTTAAATGAAATTTTTAAAGCTTTTCTAGAAAAAAATTCCATAGGCCGTCAGTTTTCTTATTTAAAAAAGCGTTATCTATTAATAAAACTATTTTTTTATGATTACCCCATGGAGTTTCGGTTGAAATTGAATCAACACTAAAAGCTATTACTTTTAATACTATAATTATTTTTAAATTTATGTCTAGTTGAAACCTAATTTAATGATGTTGTGTTTTTACATTTATAAACTAAAATAATTTACTTAGAAGAAACATATAAAATTGTAATGGTTCATGTCTCGTACACCTCAATCGCTTTATACCACTCTATGTACATTTCATGTAAATAGTTTCCAATCATAAATACTTTCTTAAGCTCTTTCGAGGTTTGTTAAAAGTGTATTTTCCCATTGCAGAATTTATAAAGCAGTTCCACAATTTGACTTACGTTGATTAAATAAGTGATCTAACATAAGCATTAACCGGATACATACAAAGAATTTCAGAAATAAAAAAGCTTTCGAACAGCTACACTGAATTTTGTTTTTTTTTTCTTTCTTACCTTTTTAAATTATATCCGCAATTTAACCACTAAACAGAAGTGTCGAGTTTGTTTGGAATTATTTTATTTGTTTTTATAATGTTTGTGCTTTAGATTATGACGGATATCCGTATGGATTTCCGTAAATATCATAATTTTAAAAAATATAATTACACCAAATCGCGTTGATTACGAATGCATAATTTTATAAGGTATATCATGAAATAGACACACATTTATACAAATCTTTCCATTATCTATTTTTTTAGGTATATATATGAATGAATTGTTTTTTACATTCACATTGTTAGTACTTGTCAGAAGTGTTCCTTTTGTTCCTTTGATAAAGTTTTTTCAGCCCAATTTATAAGAACAACATCTACAATAATAATACATCCAAATTTAAAAAATATATATATAAGCATACATACACATGGCATAGATATTACTACACAACTCGTTAAACATACATACAAGACATTTAAAACATTTATAGCTTAAATATAATTTAACACATAATATAAATTATTATTTTAGACGCATATTCGAATATTCTTAATTAAACATCACTTCACACAACAAATCCATTAAAACACAGTTTCTTTATATTCTTCCACATAATAACATCTAAAATTAAGCTTTTACGCTGGAATATATGAGTATTTAAACCATAACAAAAGCATCTTTTCCGCAAAACAAATATGGAAACTGGTCAATCATCGTCTGCACAATATCTTCTAAATATGGCCGCAATTGCTCAAAATGGCTCATATCCGTAAAGTCAATAGGAATCAGAGTTGGCCACCAACAAATTGCCAAATTTTTGCTATCCATGCTATTTAGTTTCGAATTCTCGGATACACTACAATAATACAAAAATTGTGCCACATGACCTCCTGCAACTCATTTTGATGAAATAGTTTTATACTTACTGAACAAAGTGCTCGAATATGTACTTCAGGATCATAAAATTCATGGGCGGTAATTTCTGTAATAAAGTCTTCAATAATATCAAACGACAACTCCGATCCGTTTTTACTTCCACATTGATTTTAGATGAACCAATACCTCGAGAACCTTTTAAATGAAAAGTGTAAGTAAATTTGTTAAATTCCACAAAGAAAGAATATGTCAATACACATTACCTGCAATATCTTCAAGCTCCTTAATAATATCTTTGCTAAATAAAGGAGGTAAACGCTTGGAAAAGAAGTCTTTTAATGCTGTTGCTACGGCATTAACTGGAATATCAAGCACATCGATTACAGTGTGTGGATCTGAAAGATAGAAAAGCACAAAATACGACAACGTTTACCAATTCATATAATTTTAATTACAAGAGTTTTATGTTTTGAAACAAACAAAGTATTGCTGAATACAATTTGGAAACAACCCGGAGTTCTTTCAGGAAGAAATCAAAATATTAGTATATCAGTGCAGGAGTAAATTTGCACAAGTGCTCTTTAAGCAAAAACTCGCATATAATTTGACGTTATGACCAATTTTATTATGCTTTAATATACTAAGTGTTTACTAGGTCCGTATAGTAAAACCTTCAAAGGATTTTTTTATGACCTTTTAAATTTTTTCCTTATCTTGATGTTTTTTCGCTTAGTTGGAAGTTGTTGAAATCCGGATGTCGGTCTGTCCGTCCGTCCGTCCGTCCGTTTATTTGGACGTAATTTTTTTGGAAAAGTGGGCGTGGCCCCGCCCCCTACTAAGTTTTTTGTACATATCTCGGAAACTACTATAGCTATGTCAACCAAACGCTATAGAGTCGTTTCCTTGAGGCATTTCCATATACAGTTCAAAAATGGAAGAAATCGGATAATAACCACACCCACCTCCCATACAAAGGTTATGTTGAAAATCACTAAAAGTGCGTTAACCGACTAACAAAAAACGTCAGAAACACTAAATTTTACGGATGAAATGGCAGAAGGAAGCTGCACCCAGGCTTTTTTTTAATTTAAAATGGGCGTGGCGTCGCCCACTTATGGACCAAAAACCATATCTCAGGAACTACTAGACCGATTTCAATGAAATTCGGTATATAATATTTTCCTAACACCCTGATGACGTGTACGAAATATGGGTGAAATCGGTTCACAACCACGCCTTCTTCCAAGTGACAGCTGTCTGAAAAAAGACCCAAAGCCTCATTGAAAATCATACGTCTATAAAAAAAACCAGCAACTTTATATTAAACAAGTACATTCGGGTATTGCGCAAGTTTTCACCCGACCTTAATTATTCTAAGTACAAATATGCTCTCCCAATTTTATTAAAATAACTCACATATTGGCCGATATATGCGGTTTAAGTCACCCGGAAGTTCGAAAATCGTTGCATTAGGTACATGGGGGCTAAGGGTAGTATTGAGTAATTGCTCTAAGCGAATTTGTTTGTTGTAGCTTTAGCGGTTTAGGAGATATCCCAAGCGATCCCCTGCGCAAAATTACAGTTCTATATCTTAATTTAGTGCTCAGTTATGGTATTTTATAGGGTTTCATTTAATGGCGTTTGGTGGGCGTGGCAGTTGTCCGATTACGCCCATATTTATAACCTAACGTACAAATGTCGAAAAAATGTTATGTGCCGTATTTGGTTGAAATAAGTCGATTATTTCTTGATATAGTATTTCTTCTAAAAGTGTGCGGTGCCACTTACTATTTCTTCTTCTTCTTCTTTATTGGCGTGGACACCGCTTACGCGATTATAGCCGAGTTAACAACAGCGCGCCAGTCGTTTCTTCTTTTCGCTACGTGGCGCCAATTGAATATTCCAAGCGTAGCCAGGTCCTTCTCCACTTGGTCCATCCAACGGAGTGGAGGTATTCCTCTTCCTCTGCTTCCCCGGCGGGTACTGCGTCGAATACTTTCAGAGCTGGAGTGTTTTCGTCCATTCGAACAACATGACCTAGCCAGCGTAGTCGCTGTCTTTTAATTCGGTGAACTTTGTCAATGTCGTCGTATAACTCATACAGCTCATCGTTTCATCGAATGCGACATTCGCCGTGGCCAACGCGCAAAGGACCATAAATCTTTCGCAGAACCTTTCCCTCGAAAACTCGTAACGTCGACTCATCAGATGTTGTCATCGTCCATGCCTCTGCACCATATAGCAGGACGGGAATAATGAGTGACTTATAGAGTTTGGCTTTTGTTCGTCGAGAGAGGACTTTACTTCCCAATTGCCGACTGAGTCGTTGGATTTCGGGTTTGAAATTAAATGTTTCTGACGCAATTATTTGTTGAGTTATCGTCCGTTTTAGCAATTTTCAACATAATCGGTATATGCGGACTGGGCGTGATTGTCATTTGATTTAACCCATTGTTACAGTACATAATGGTCAAATGGTTTCCTTTAAGCAAATTTGGTTTTAATAGCTCTAGTGGTTTGTGAAAAATGCTTATTGAACCTATTAAAGTTTAAAGTTTTCAGCCACAAATGCTCCTTTCCACTGCGATACGTTGTATCGATTGATGGTTTTGTATCTTAAGTTGGAGCTTTTTGATGACTTTATTTTGCTACATCTATCTCGATTAGTTTTAGGTGTTACATAACCGGACACCTTCCATAACCGGACACCTCCCATAACCGGACAAATTTCAAATTTATGGGCGATACCAATTCCCATAACCGGAAATGAAAACATTCCAATGACCGGACACGGACATTATTCTGGTAGTATTTCGTTCAAATTATTTCTATTAACCGAACAAAAACACTGAGACGGTGGGTGTCCGATTATGAGGAATTAATTTATTTTAAAAAAGTAGTTATTCGAAGTTACGTACGCTTTAAGATTATCGAAGTAAATTAGGCCATAATAAGCAAGAACTTCTGTAAAGATTAAAATTTTACTTTTAATTTATACTTTAGTGAAAAACTATGAATACTATATGACTATGATATGGTTTTATTCTCCAAATTTATCTGTGATTTGAGCCAGTTTCTCAGGCTCGGTTCTTCAAAAACCGAGTAGATTTGTTTTTTGTCGAATCCAGCTTGCGTCATTATTTTATCGGGACTTTTTCCCAATCGCCTAAAAGATTATGGAGCTATGGTCGGACTTGGCTTATTTCGGAAATAAACTGGACATAGTCTTTTAGAACTCGAATTCGAAACATCTCCAATTGCACAAATACGCACAAGTCAAAGACTTATCCTCAATGAATTTTTTTCTCTTAGGGTTCTTAAAATTCCATTAGAGTAAAAAGGAACTACACATCATTCTTGTATTAAGGGTGACAGTGAATTCGACAGTTTAGTTTTTTTTGTAATAAATATAAAGGCATATGGGCTCAATTCTAGATCTTGTGCTAAAAATAATGAAACAAAATTAGGGATTTCTATGTTTAGAAATTATTGACCTTATCGTCACTAAAACCGCTAATCTCTTAGGTCAACTCGCCCAAACGCAAATGAAATCGAGTTGAGTTGTAATAGGGTCAAAACATTATGTTGAAAATCCTTAATGCAATGACTCAATACACTCAACATTTTTGTGTTTTGTCCATATTCACTTACCTTCTTCGAATTTTTGGAAAAGCAAGTCAACATGACCTCGACTTCCGGGTACTCTATATATTCCTTCCGAGTCAAGACCCTCTTTCTCAATAAATTCGACACATCTTATAAGGAATGTTGGGATTTCATCTTTGTCCGATATTAGTAATTTTCCAAAATGAGATTCAGTATTGTCTGTTAAGCCTTTGCAAGCTTGCTTCAACTTTCGCTTGTGTTTTTTCTCTTGTTCCTTTTCCTTTTCTTGCAATTTACGTAGTCTTGCATTGTCTTCTTTCAACCGACGTTTTTCCGTCTTTTCAAACTCCTTCAGAGATTTCGGATTAATATTAAATTCTGTCAAATTGTCTGTTCCAAACAAATTGATACTTTCAGGAACCATGGAATACTATACAAACAACATTAATTAAAAAGAAACTACGTAAAAATTAATATATGCTTACATCTGGTGATTTATCGTTCTTTACAAGCTCATTGGTGCAATGTTCGGCCGATTTTTCTATGGAAAAGTAGATATGTGAATCTATGCATAAATAACTAACAAAAATTTGCCTTACTAGCATCTGACACAGCTCGATGATAATGTTGAGGAATCTCTGGTGGGCTAACATAGGAGCCAAAGAGTGGAACCCTTGGTGTTTGTACGGGGATGGCAACTTTCTTTTTCTTGGTTTTCTTGTTGGTCTGAGGTTTTTTATTAATCTTGTAGTATGAGCTATTCTGCTGACGCACTTTACGTTCGGTTGAACTTGCACAGCTATCCGACTCGGTACAGTCTTAAAAAACACATATTTATTAAAAGTTTAAAGGCACTTTGGAGTCGTAGTACAAACCTTCATTTTCATAAATCTGTTCGTATTCAGCCAATTCCTCTGAATCATCTTCGTCACAATCAAGTTGAGTATGATTAAAATGCTGATATCGTTTTGAGCATTTATCAGCATCAGAAACTGGCAAAAATGTGTCACCTCCAAAATTCATTTTAGCTACTGCTTCACTTACGAGTTGAAAGTTTTTCATATTTAATTTACCGGGTTGCTACAATTCAAAATCATAAGCATATTAATTATTGCTCTTTTTGAGTATATATAAAAACACTGCGTACCTTTAATGTTTGACTGGGGCCTTTTGGACGAATTTTATTTAAATTAGAATCAATGTGACGACGACCAGTTGTATAAGCATGGGTGGAACCACTAAAGTTGTTCCAAATGGAATTTTTGTTTAAATTTCTTCGTGGTTCATTTTTATCTTCCAGCCACTCTGCAAAAATAAGTAAATTTATAATATCACAACATTAGAACTACAATAATCGATAGAGAGAGTTTTAAAACTATGACAATAATGTAATATTAAAGAAATAATAATTAAGAACAAACTAAGATCTAAGATATAAAACAGGGTAAATAAATGAAAACATCACAAAAAGTATAATATAAGAAATGAAATCAAATAAATACCGAAATCATTTGCATATAAATTGTAAATTTTTATACATATTTGATTGTTGCTATTTGGAAATCGTATCTGTCAAAACGTTTCAAGTGAAATAGATAAATTTTAGTGAAATACGATATTATACTACATTATAAAGGAAGCAGTGTTCGCAGTGCGTGATTCAGGCGGAATTATTTTTTTTTTATAAGTATAGTATAACAGTCAAAGCATAAGTTGTAAATACTCAAATTATTTGATAAGATAAAATATGATTGAACATACTCAGTTTGTTTCTCAAGGAGTTAAATTTCTGTAGATGCTGTTGCTTTCATCTTACTCTAAAATTTGTGGCGTAAAAGGAGCATGTTTTATATTTGCTGTTTGTGCTAATCAAAGACGAATCTTTTGAGAAAGCATTCCAAAAATTCCTCCCTCTAATTAACTGATTTTACAGAAATTTTCATAAGAAATATGAATAATTTTAAGTATTTTGTAAACTATTTTTAAAAGTCCGCTTCTAAAAATATATAAATATATTAAAAATATATTTATGCCTACATCGATATTTCCAAACATGAAAACCATATTTTACAAATTAAACATACTTTTTTTAATTAAAATTTAATGTTTACTGCATTACCTAACAGTTTAATTATATGAATTTCATTCACAAAAATACCTTTTCGACGAATTTGTATGCTATTATATTAGGGTTTACATTAGAAATTCGCTATATGGTACTTGAAATCAGGATGTTGAAAATAAAATACGAAGAAAATTTGCTTGGCGATCAGTGAACTCGAATTTTGGACACGAAATATTAAATTATCTAGCTTATGGAAATTTTATTTTATCTCTTACAAGAGTATGTATTTTGTGATATCCTCGTTTATATGATTGTGTATGGAGCAAAACTATTTAAACAGTGAAAAACAAAATAGATAAAGGAAAAAATTGTATGAAAAACGGTGAATAAAAACTTTTAAAATTCGCAAAATTATAAGAATCTTTACAAAAATGTACAATAAAACAAGCTTAAATCAACCTGCTTCATGTGTGGCCAATGAATCCTTTGATCCACTTACATCAGCTGCTTAATGAAGGCATGAAAAAATAATTAAGAGCATTAAATTTGCACAACTTTCAAATTAATAAAATAGATTACATGTTATTTCTTCCAAACTAGACTCGGAAGCCGATACGAATTGACTCTTATATGTACACGTAATGAGTTGATGATCAGGTGGAGCTGGCTCTGGAGGAGTTGTTGGAGGTGGGAAAATCTGAAACCCTTAATAGCAATTTAATAGTTTACTGAGTTTTCTAAATTACTCATTTTGATTGAATATAAACAGTATAGACTAACATATCGATGAACTTAATAAAAAAAACTAAAACATGTAACTTAAATTAACTAACAGAGACTTCGACATAAACATACATATTTAAATTGATTAATAAGCAAAGTTAGCCACAAATCACAAGATCAGTAATCAGTATGCGTCATTAAAAGTTTTTATTTATTTAAACCAAGTTACATATTGTGGATGGAAATGATTAGCGGATTAAACATAACTATGAATATCAGAATAAAGTATCATATTTCTTGTGGTTCAGAAAATATTTTCTTATCAAATTAAAAAAGCTGACCGATCATTGGTACATAGCTCGAAATAGTCCCAGCCAAACTGTGTTTTGTTTTAAATATACACAACACTACACTAATTACTATTAAACACAATTCCAATGTAATGTATTTTTTTTTTTGAAATATATAAATAAATCATGATGGTTTCAAACAAGAAACCAATGATCCAAATTATGATAATGGTTTACATCTCTCGAAAAAAATATAACGATATAATTATAGAATATATAGGCACATCTAAAAATTAGTTTTAATATTGAATTCTAATTTTGTATAAATTGGCCATAATACTGAATAATAAATAAAATAAAATTAAATGAAAATTATTATAATTTATATGTCTGATATATTCATTGACTTCGATAGTTTTGTGATTTGTGGTGAGCTTTTACTTATCAAATTAATCAAACATATATTCTCAACATCACTTACTTTGGTGATGGTGTTTCGGCTTTTCGTTGTCGTCGTAAATTTCATCTAAAGATATGTCCCTTTCCTCTGTATTAGTAAAAAGAAATATGCAAATCTTATCAATTAGGGTAAAACTCAAAAAGTATATTATGTGTACATATTGCTAAAAAAAGATTGTAAAATTTTTTACAGATATAAAATGCGCCAACGAAATTAATGTCATAATCCATATATGTATCTTTCGAAGAATATTTAACTTCAAAAAAAGAAACGCATACAATTTCAATGTCTGGGGATGTTCGAGTCTCAATCACTGCGGCAATATTGCAAAGCATCATATTCGACACAAAAATGTAGCGACTTTTGCAAATGTCAAACGTTCGAGCAACTCAAATTTTGACATTTCTTGCGCGCAAATGTGAAAAAAAACGGCATCATCAAAATTTATGATGGAAAAAATGAGGCAACCGAAATCGCTCTTTATTTTTGTTTATAACTAATTATTATCATTAATTGTGTTTCACGAGACATTGAAAATATGATAAATATACATACATATATCTGGAGGATAAAATCGAATTGTTTTAAAGAAGTTTTGCGATTTTACTATTGCCCTCTTCTTTAAAATTTCGGTCATAAGGCACTTTTTTACGCAGAAAACTTTGTTTCCTTGCTTTTTTGTATTTAAGATAATTATACACCAAGTTATCCACTGTTAAATTGATTAAAAATTCAGTTTTAAGACTTCTTAAACTTCACTTCTTCAATGCACCTGCACACCGCGCAAAATATTTGCAAAATATTTGTTTAAGTATCAGCTGCGCATCTGCAAAAAAACATCAGGGTTGCAATATTGCCGCAGTTATTTGCTTGCTCGAACATCCCCTCTCTCTTATGTATATTACCAGGCTTTTAAAATATATTTCTGTTCCATATTTAATTTTTTAATATTAACAAATTTGAATTATACGTATATTTCGTGATTTGGCAAACCCAGTGTAACAATCTGGCGACTCACAAGTGAAGTTTGACATTTTTGATACATTTTGACAGTTACTTAAAATATTCATTCCGGCCAAAAAATAGAATTAATTCGCGAACATTTTCGCGCGATTATTTTTTACACTTTTCATTCATAGCTCATCTCAGCAACAGTGCTTCGATGAACTTACCAAGTTTTATTGATGATATGGTTAATCTAATCGAGGCGTTGTGCCATTTTTATTGTTTTTCAAGAAATTAAGGCAACCAAACACCGAACACGTTCACTCTTTAGCACGACAATACGAGCTCTCACACATCGACTGAAACAACTGCATTTTTGAGCATTTAAAACATTTTTTTGGTGAGTAATCTATCTTAAAATCTTGACTTGGCATCTCAATAACTTAATCCCTTGCAAAAACGAAATAAACTAAAACTATGTTTCCACCAAAAATTTTCAGTGATTAGATTACATTTAATCTCTTCACTAATCTAGCTGTTCTAACTGCCATTAAACAGATGTTTTCGCCATTCAAGAATTCACATCGCTTAACATTTATTAAAAGAAAACATTGTTATATAGTATTTTGTTATAAAAGCCGTCTTCTTTTAAATATTTTCTTTATAATGGAAATAATGGACGCGTTATTCAGATGAATTCAGATTCATTGCGTTTAATTCATTTGTTTGCTTAAATTTTTTTCTCCTTGGAGTGTCTAAATCAGCTGTGATAATGGAATAGATTTCCATAGCTGACAAGTATATGGCGGAAAATCAGCGTCGCACCGACAAATTTAGAGTGGATCAGTTTCAAATCACTTCGATGAAGTGGTTTTGAAGTGTCATTTTTGTATGGCGAAACTTTGTTAAACAGCCGAAATCGTGTGGTTAAGTGTCGGTCTGAACATGGTATAAGAAGTCAAGGTTTTTCCACACCTGAAGAGACGAAAACTTGAAAAAATAATTCTCTGAGACATATGAATTGATGAATAAAGGAAACTGGAAATATCGATTTGAAAGAGGTCATCTAGAAGATAGTAATCGTGCTGAATTGATGGAAAAAGTCCGTGTAATTATTGGTATTAATGCGAACTTTACTACGAGGTTGGTTGTGGCAGATCCTAACTTATTTTCGATTAAATAAGGATTTTTTTTTTTGATATAAAAGAAGGAATATTTTCACAAACACAATTAACAAAAACATTATGCACAATTCTCCGTTTCCTTGCTGATAGTAGTTGTCAAAAATGCAATGGAAATGATTTTTAACTTTGATATGGCACCAAAGAGCATCTGTTGTCGTTAGGAAAGTTCTTATTATTTTTCAACAATGTGTTTACGTGCAATAGATTAAATTGTAAATGACTGAAAAAGACTATAATGCTTCAAAGGTTTCATTGTAAGCGAAAAGAGCATTTCCAGGATTGGTTGATCGATGGGACTCATATTCGCATCATTTGCTACAATACTTTAATTTTATATTTCTATTTTCAGATTTTGGCTTGATTTCTCTTCAAAAATGTTTTCTTTTTATACATATATACTATATATTTTTCCAAAACCACTATTTAAAATAGTTTATTTACCCATTTCCAAATTCGTTTATTTTTTTTCGAAATAAACTGCACGCATTTTCAACTATAACTGCTACGAAATAGTTAACCCAACTGGCACAGGATTGAAAAGCGTAATGTTCATATCGACAATACTAAATTTCAAAACTTCAAATAAACCGCAGTTGAGTTGATAATCGGAATAGGGACTTTTTTAACTGACAAATTCAGAGACTTGCAAGTTTATAATGCGTCGACCGCTTTGGAAAATGAAAAAAAATTGTATTTAGGTCGGAATAGTTAAAGAATTCTAATTCAGTGTCAAAGAGGACACCAAGTATTGCCTCATTTAACAAATACCGTTATTATTGCTTTACGCGGCAGTGCGATGTGAAAATATTATTGCGTCGGTTGGCACTTAGCAGCTGTTATTCATAATATTTGCAAAACATTATATGTGACGAGGACTGTTTGAGAAGTCAGTGGTGAATTGTGGAAAGTATATGAGTTTTACGAAAAAATGATATTCGCTAATTCTTCGAGGTTACGTTTTTCTAATGGAGAATCTTAGGTTAGGTTGATGACAATTGGGTCCTAATCCTTCCTAACAGCACGAAGAATTACTTCAACTGAAAAAATCAATCCGAAGCTTAATTGTCTCCACGTTTCTAACCTATAAATAAGTACGGAAGGTTCAAGTTCGGGTGTTACCGAACATTTCATCCGAAAATTGCATCTTCCAAGGATCTAAGGGGCGGAAATACCTTCAGGTACATAAGTTTTGTTAGTTTTATGAAGTCTAGGGTAACTAGCTCATATATTTGCAGGTATATGCGGTATAAAGTCATCCGGAAGTTCGAAAATCTTTTTATGAGGCATACGGGGACTAATGGAAGTATTAACCCGATTCACACACATATATACCACTATCAAGAAATTATTCTCTTTGAATTTCAATTTTAAATCCGACACTGGAGTCAAATATTCAGTACCTATGGGCTTCAAAGATGGAGAAGTTCTCGCAAGTGAGGAAAATTCTCTGAACGTTATTCACTTAAGAGTGGCCAGAAACGATTCTTTTTCATATATCTCAAGCAGCTCACGACTTAATAGTTTTATACCTGGGTAGCCAGAAAAACATACGTTTGAAGGCGAGCTAATGTGAAAAGGCGAAACATCCCTCCACAGAGTTGTGTGTTGGCTTTGGGACCCGCCACGTAAAAAACCCTTCAATGAAAAGATTTTCTTCTTTCAGCCTTGGATGAGAGAAGATACAATCTTCTATAAGAGTATACAGCTGCTGGCGTACGCCGATGATGTTGACATCATTGGCCTCAACAACCGCGTCGTTAGTGCTGATTTCATGG
The DNA here is from genome assembly GCF_016617805.1 of Bactrocera tryoni. Lineage (NCBI taxonomy): Eukaryota > Metazoa > Arthropoda > Insecta > Diptera > Tephritidae > Bactrocera > Bactrocera tryoni. Next base: position 61,288,196 of record NC_052502.1, on the reverse strand, counting down.
ATAAGGAAACGAAGCAAATGGGTCTGATAGTGAACGGGAGCGCAATGAAATATCTCTTGTAATAAAAAAAAAAAGTTATCGCATTCGCGACTAGGCTCCCACTACACTGTTAACAGTCGAAGTCGTAGATGATTTCGTTTATCTTGGAGCCAGTACCAACAACAATCTCAGCCGACTAATCCAACGCAGAATCACTCCAGCTCTGAAAGTATTCGACGCAGTATCCGCCGGGGAAGGAGAAGAAGAGGAAGACCTCCACTCCGTTGGAAAGACCAGATGGGAAGGATCTGACTACAGAAGAAGAATTGTTGGCGCGCTGTTATAAACTCCGCTACAACCGCGTAAGCGGTGTCTACGCTAATAACGAAAAAGTAGGCGCTTCAATAGTTTTTTTTGGATTTGGACAATTTTTGGCCATATGGTGGCATACTCTAAAGGAATTATTGGTGCATAGTTTTATCCAGTTATATTAAAGCACCTTGATGTGTACATCCGAAAGGAAAGTATCGCATGGAATATAAAATTGTGTTATACGGGAAGTAGGGTGGATGTAGTCGGAATTCGCGCATTTTAACACTATAATATATTAGACGGGTCTAAAAAAATGTATTTTCAACTGAAAGTGGGGAATGCCACGCCCATCCTCAAATTTTTCCCTCAGCTCCATTGAAGCCCTATCATATCATATCGGGGATACAATTTAATGTCTCTAGCGTATTTAGTTATTGATTTATCGCCTGTTTAGTAGTTTTTAGCAGTACCGTTTAAGGGGGTATTCTTGTCTAGGATTTTGAAAAAATCGAGTTTTTTTTGCATATCTTGAAAGTTTAGACTTTCAAAAATATGACCTTGGAAGGATTTTTCAAAATTCGTCTTATTTTCGGAGATACAGCCGATTTGGTGACGTGGCGTCCGTTTTCACTAGAATTGTCTCCTAACCCACGATTTCTCAGTTTCTACTGGACCGATTTACTTGCAATTTTTATAGAGTCTTCTTTATAGGCTTGTCTATGGTTGCAACTAGCCCCATCCCCAAATTTTTATTTTTATTATTTTTAAAAAATTCGAAATAGTCAGAAAAAGTGATCCAAAAAAACTTTTTTTTTCAGGCAGTCGCCATTTTGTGAAATTTTTTTTTTTTCCACTTTTCCGTAGTTCCGGCCATTGCGACATTATTCTAGATTAATAATATTTTTTTTTTAGTTTCAGATAACTAGGAGGGTTGAAATTATGGGTATGGTCACGTGGAAATTTTTAGAGACCCCCCACTTCGTCAGCTCATAATTTTTGAAATTTTTTACTTTTTTTAGTTTTTATTTTTTTCTGTACTCTTCTAAAATTAACAAATAACTAATAAAAAAATGGATAGTAAAAATATGAATTGCCTTTTTTTTACGACACTTTAAAAATTACTTAAAAATCATGCTTCTAGACCAGAATACCCCCTTAAAGACGTTGGACAAGGGGAGTCCGATTACATCGATTTTTTGGATTGTAGATGGGAGTGCTAATGGAATTTTCTGATCAATACGTCCCTTAACCACAATATATCTAATTTCGCACTATCAGTTGACTTTTTGTCATATATATCGGCTAATGTGGAGGTTTAATATAAAGTTTTACCAACATCTATATAAAAGTACTTCGCGGTTTTGATCCGTACATGTTGCAAGAACATAAAATGTTCGGTTGCACCCGAACGTTGGTCTTCTTGCTTGTTTATCTACCGATTTGGTCTTATCTTAGTTCATCGAAGCACCTTTTGTTTAGAGGAGTGGGTCATTGAAAGTTTAGGATGATTTTTCGTTCAGCAATTTAAATGTCTCTTCCGTAATAATGGTCCTTACTAATCGATTTAGACCAGGATGAAAGCATTGCTTGATAATTGTTAAAAAATTATTTACGAAATGGTTTCCTGCTTAATGCTCAAATTAAAACCAGCAAAAATTAAGATTTAATAATACTATCAATGAATAATGAATGACAAAAATATTTTCGTCTGTTAAGGCGAATAATAAAATTATATTTGGGACGAAGACCTAAGCAGCCTGTTTCAGTTTGTTTTCTAGTCAGCCTGTATATTTATTTACAGGTCACATTTAAATAAATTATATTATTTATAGAGCTGGTTATATGAATATATAATAACTCCAGCTTTTATTTTCTCTTATGCCAAATAAACTACTTCAGTCGTATATTAACTAATATACTGTTATTGTTACTGTTACTGTTACTGTTATATATTAACTAAAGTACTGTTAAAGTTTTAGATTTTTGTTAAAGTTTGTTTATGCCACAATTTTTATATCGCATTCAGGAAAGGAAAGACTTACCGTTTAGTGAATTCAAAGATCTAGTTGGTAACATTTCATAGTTTTCACTTCCAGATCCATCCGTACCCATAGTGCTAGATAACATATAACTTTCATGTCGTGGTGGTGGTCGTGGAAGCTGATTGACTGAATTCTCTAGCGTGCCTTCTCCAGAATCCAACGTTATTGACTCTTCCACATGCAAATTTTCAACTTCATATTTATTTTCCCAAACATTTTTCAAAAATGGAGTATAGAAAGCGACTAAAATAATAAGCAAATTATTATTAAAAAATACACAAAACCTATATCAGAGCATAATACACTTACACTTAACATACTGATCGGCAGAAAATGTCATGAAATTGCCCTTACACCTGTCAGCTAATGAATTTCCTTCCGTTATTAGAAATTGACAAATTTCACTATTGAAAAATGCATTTGCACCTCCACTTTCCGTTACGGCAATTATTTGTAATGGAATATTCGAGTTTTGTACAGCTAAAACACTAGAAATGCATAGAAGTAGCTATGTTAATAATAATAGTAAACATAAAATTCGAAAAAACTTGTTAGCTGAGAAAATGTAATTCAAATGTTGTTTACATAGTATTAGTCTTTCTCAAAGAAGCACATATTGTTTGTAGTTATTATTATACTAGTATATATATATTTTTTAATACCATGTTGCATAATTACATTCTTCAGAAAATCTCTTTTATTAATTTTGATTAACGAAAAAAGTACCTTAAATTTGAAAGTGATGATCGACGTTTTCCAGAATAAAAATAAATATATCCATGAATTAATTCCTCACGATATTGGTTTATTCCGTGATAAGATGAAAGGATGAATTCAATTCGCTTTTTTGAATCTCCTATAAATACGTCAATCAAAATGGAATGTTCTGACGATTTACAGTTTGTCGATTCGGCTATTAGCGGGTTTATAATATTTTCAATATCATATTGATCTCCACAAAACATACAAACAAGTATTCTTAAATCAATATGATTTGAAGAATACGAATCAAAATTTTTCATCTCTGAAAGTCTTAAGGATAGAATAACAATGTTAAGAATGTCGTAGACATATTTTTGTTGATTTTGTTGATGATCAATAAAATCGCAGTGTAGCATTTCGGATAATCGTAATCCTTCATTACGCAGGTACTCAACTTCGTTTTCTTTCAGATCCTGAGGTTGATACACCAAAACGATAGGCAAGTTCTCAAATTTGTCCTCTAATTCCAAATTACATAATAAAGTGCGCTCCAAGTTATCTTTCAGCGTTTCAAACGACTGTTGATTTGAGTATACACAAATTAACCCTAAAATCGAAAATAATATATTTATACATACATACATAATGTTACGGACAATAAAATAGAATCATCCATGGTTTTAATTTTCCGTTTTAAAAAAAATATGAATTTGATTTAAATTCAGAAATAATATATTTTTATTATTTACTTCATGTCAAGTGATATTGGTAGTAGTAAAAATATTGGAAAAGAACAATTCATAAATATTACAAAAACAAAGGTAAAATACATATTTTAAAAATTCGGAGGAGAAAAAAATAGAATTAAAATATCTTACATTACAAAAAGTATTTTTTTACGAACTATGTAATAGAAAAATTGTTAGTACTTTGTGGTGTACGCTTTATCGTCTAATACAGATGCACATCTTCTATGTATAGACCTAATTAGGCTACGGAAAGTGTGGAACAGAATACCAGACGTCAAAGACCTTTTCTCAGAGTTCCGCCGTATTTTTCGGTTTAACGGGTCTAATATTTTCCTTAATTTTTCGATTGGATTCACATCTGATGATTGCGCTGGATAACGCTAACACCAAATTGTCAAAATGCAAGGCGAATTCCATTCAGCACATGGATGTATGACCTTATCTAAAATTTTAACGTATACGTATATGGCGTTCATGTTTTCAAATATCTAAAAAATAGGTCCCATGCCACAATATGAGAAAGAGCTGCAAACCATTATATTGGTGCCACGGCGTTTGATCAAAATAATTTTTCATTCAAACCATAGAATGCCGAACCATTTTTATACAGTTGCTACAGAGTATTATAAGTTTTTTCACTTATAGGGTTATACAAAGTGCGTTCCAAAGTAAACAGGACATTTTGAATCTAGAGGGCCCCCGGATGGCGCCATCTATATCTCGACTAGTGCGAAACGTTTCAATTAATGAAATACGTTTATGGCGATGATTGCCTATCCCTTAGCAGAGTGCACGAGTGGTTTCAACGTTTTCAAAGTGGTCGTGAGGACATAAATGACGATCAACATTTGGGCCAATCAAAATCCGTGATCACCGGAAATTCCATCGAAACTGTGAGTGAAGTCATCAAAAATGAGCAGAAATCATCATTGAAATTCATGGAAATGGAATTGAACATCTCCAAAACATCAATTTATCACATTTTGACCGAACATTTGTGCTCACGAAAGGTGTGTACACGGTTTGTTCCACACAAATTGACTGACAACCAAAAATTGCTCAGAATCCAACATTCGAAGGACGATTATTTGACCAAAAATCACATTTTAACCATTAACCGGTGATCACTCCCCGTATTCACTTGATATAGCACCGTACAACTTCTTCCTTTTCCGAAAAATGCATTTGCCCATGAAAGGAAAGCGTTATGCAGACGTAGAGGCCATTCAAAACGCTTGCACCGGCATACCGGCGGCCATACCGGCCAACGAGCTAAAACGCTCGTTCGACATGCTTTTGGACAGTGCAAAAAGCTGCATTGAAGCAGAAGGAGACTATTTTGAATAAAATAAATTGATTTTGCCGAAAAAACTATTTGTTGTGTTTTTAAAGTCCTGTTTACTTTGGAAAGCACCTTGTATACATATAAATTATCAGGGTGACGAGAAAAGTTGAAATCCGGTTGAAAGCCTGTTTGTCCGTCCGTGCAAGCTGTAACTTGAGTAAAAATTGAGATATCTTGTTGAAACTTGATATGCAGGTTTCGTAGTACAAAAAAAATTCGGGTTCGTAGATCGGCGTAATCGGATCACTGCCACGCTCACAAATCGCCATTAACGGAAAACCTATAAACTAAGCACCTAATTAAGGCATAAAACTCATATTTGGCATAGGGGATCGCAATGGGAAAGGGCAGCTGTGGGAAACAAGTTTTGGAAAAGTGGGCGTGGCTCCGCCCTCTAATAAGTTTAATGTGTATATCTCCTAAGCCGCTTTAGCTACAACAACCAAATTCCCTCAGCGCAAATACTACAACTTCCACCTATAGTGTGAAAATGGACGAAATCGGATGAAAATCCCGTTCACTCCCCATATAACGGTACTGTTCTACTACTACTAAAGGCGCGATAAATCAATAACTAAAAGCGTCAGAGACGTGAAAATTTCCCACCGGGATGGTATGAGGAAGCTTATTAGAGCAGGTATGAAAATTGTACAATGGGCGTGGCTCCACCGATTTCAGCAAAATTTGGTGTGTGGCATTTTTTTTATAGTATTATGTCACGTTCTGAAAATAAGCGAAATCGGACGATAACCACGCTACTTCCCATATAGCCCAATTTTAAATTGCATTTGATTCGTACAGTTTCCAGTACGCAAATCAAGAAGCAATTAATATAACGCGTTTAAACTTGGCACCAAAAATTGTTCAAAGCCAACAAAAACTCCCCTAGGTACCGAATATTTAGAACCCAGTACCTATAGTTGACTTTTGTTAGAAAATATCGATCAATGTCTGAGATATATAATTGAAATTCAAGGATAGTACTTCTCTGACAATGATATGCCTGTATGTCAAAAATAGGTTAAATCGGATCAATACTTCCCTTAGTCCCAATATATCTAATATAAAGATAATCGAACTTCCGGGTGACTTTGTACCGCATATATCGGCCAATATGTCTGTTATCTCAATGAAAACGAGCTAGAGTGTTTTACTCATAACAGTGTGCCAAAAATAAAAAATAAATTTGAGCGAAAACTTGACTTACCAACCATATAACTAATATCCGACTGACTTTACTCTATATGATTAGTTTTTGAGTAAGTGACCTGTTATTAGTATTTGATATTGGGAAAAATAGATAAAATTTGTTTGATACTACCCCAACTTCCATATACTAAATATAATGGATTTCGTTTTTCTAACAAACTTTATGTGTCTGTCAGCATATTATATTATTACATATAGTATGTATGTATATGTATATAAAATGCTTGGATTTCGATCCCCAGGTTGACGTTTTACATCTTAAGGTATTTCCCTTGCTTTGATTCCTGAAATTTGTAAGAGTATAAAATGTTCGGTTGCGCCCGAAGTTAGACCGTCCTAAACTCATAAAGGACACACATATTCATTGCACAGATCTAATTAAGTTAATATAACGCTTTTTAAATTAAGTTTTTCGTTTATGAAACCGTTTCGCTATTGATTCTATTATTTTATCATTAAGCACAAGGCACGCTATTTACACTTTTTAAATTACAGTTAACTGTAAAACTCGACAATGCTATCCTTTTCTATTTTTTAGAAGTACATATGATTGCTTCTGTTATTTTGCAGAAAAGTTGCTTATTTCAAAAAATTGTACCATTGTACCTAAACAAAACTTTGATTCTATTTTATTGTCCGTAACTGTATATACATTTATATATATCCGTAACTGTATATATATGTATATGTATATATAATTATATAGTGATATATAATACAAGCTAAATATATTTTTTAAGAAGACTTACCACTCGAATGTACATCAATTGACTTAAATGCTTCCATATCTCCATTGGCAATGCGATAATTTAGGTAATAGGTTTGGTTCTCATAAACATATTCCCCTTTAGATCCCGTGCACATTCGAATATCATTGAGCAAATCACTTGCAAGATGTTCGGATCCTACTATTAATAAATTTAAAGTTCTGTCGGAGCTCGAAGACTTCCAGTTGCTGGAATTCTTCTGATTTGGCGACTTATCGACCAAGCATTCATCAACTAAACTATCAACGCAATTATGGAAGAAAGGACAATGCTCGCGTATGGGGCAGTGTATAAAGCCCAAATGTTGAAATAGAATCACCCGTCTCTCCTGATCAAGTCTGTCCAATATTTTATACCTGAAAAATTTGTATATTGAGTAGAAATTTGCAATTATAATTGTGTCAAACCACGTCAAGTGGTCCATGAAAACTTCGCAAAATCTCCGATTTTGAAAATTAGCAGTTCATTAGGGAGGGGATCAGACGCATACCCCGTGATATAAATATTTCGACAAAATTCTTTTTTTTTTTTTTGTTAAAGTTATTGAAGGTTGAAATGTAGAGCTCAATAATATTTAAAAATTATTTTCTCATAAACTATTGGAAATAAATCGATGAAAAGTCAAAGAAAAATGTTCGTGCTACATTAAAGATATTTTTTCACGATCCATTTGTTTAGATAATATTTTACATAATTTTTTGCTAAACAATTTTTCATGTGTTCTTCACGTTAAAATAAACTGAATAGTATGTATGCAGATTATTAAAGGTGAACGCGGCACAACGCGGTGTCACATTCTTCAATAACTTTAACAAAAAAAAAGAATTATTTATATCACGGGGTATGCGTCTGATAACTCTTCGTAATGAACTGCTAATTTTCAAAATCGGTGATTTTGGGAAATTTTTATGAACCACTTGACTTGGTTTGACCCAATTTATATCAATAATCAATGTAATAAAGTGCTACTAATGACACACAGATACGTATGTATGTATATCTCGTATTGAAAAATGAACTGTAAACCAATATTATTAAATTATTTAAAGCCGAGGTTATATATGTAATAATACAAATGAATTTATATATATATACATATATATAATCTCGAAAATGTTGTTATTATATTTTCTTATTTTTCGCCTTGAAATTGGTCATTATTTGGTGAGAAAATAAAAACGTAACAACTAAATATTCATACACACTAATATAATTACATAATTTTATTTTTATGTACTAGTTTTGCATTACATATATGAAGTCAATCAGTATTCCTGATTATTAACTAAAATTCACTCATCAATGGCTGTATGGTGCCCGAATGACCCGGATTTTATCAGGCTCTTATTCGAAGATCTAACTCTGCTTGCATCGGTAAATAATAAATTAAATTTGTCAACACCCTATTCTACCAGTGGAATATCCTTCTTATTCAAGCTAGTATTGAATTGAAAAGCCCGGAAGAAATTTTCTGCAATACATGCAGAGAATGGAGCCATCATATAGGGTGTGAATCACAACTATTCAGTCTGATTCGATAAAAAAAAATTAAAGCAACTACGTTTCAGACACTGTAGTAGGTTAAACCACTAACTATCCGGAAAGGGCATACAAAACATATATTCTACAAACATGACACTAATCACCTCTTTGCATACCCTATCAAACCAAGCCACCTAAAACAACTCTATCTAGTGTCGAATCCCATCAAAATATCTCTTTTCCTATAACTTTTGTAAGGTGACTGCGTTGACAGTTAATTTTGAATCTTATCCCAAGCAAGGCCTAGACATTCGGAGACCACAAAAACAACATTGATCTTTAGCCAAATAACGAAACTGTTCTTTATAATTTAAATATGAATTTATTTCGTTTATGCGGTCTGCACGCCCACATTTGATGAATACTGTGCAAAGTTAAAGTAGACTACGCGAGTATTTCGATAATTACTACCATACAGTAAGGGACTAAACTATTCATGAAATATGAATATGTGTTATAAAAATAATATTGTATGAATATTTTTGTGCTGTCTATGGTGCATGTTATTATTATTAATTAATATTACTCTGACAATCATTTTTCTAGTAATGGCACTTTATAATTTTCGTTGAAGCGAAAATGTGAGGAAATTTGTGTGAACATTATTATTATTAAGTAAATATTATCTTTCTAGTTCTTTTAAAGAAAATATATACACAAATTTTTAATTTTTTAGTTACGTTTAATGGGAAAAGCTATAAAATCTTCTATCAGGCAGAAGACATTGAAAATGATGTTTCATATGGAAAATTTTTTTGAAAATATAAAATATGACTCGGCTTAATTTACAAAATGAAAAAACAATGTAATTTTTTAGTTCCCTAGAAGACTGGTGGTCGTCCAAAAAGATTATCTCCGACAATAGCAATAGCCAGGCGCCTAATCGTGTCTGGGGGCCTATTCTGTAACTCGATTCGAAAATCAATTTACTCGAATTCGGATTTTTTATATTCTGTAACTCGATTTTCGGATTTTCAACCCAATTTTCGAATAAAATATTCGTTAGCTTTTGAGTTGTAGAAAGCAAAAACGAATATTGTATGTACGTATTTTTTCTGGCACAGGGTGGTACAACTTTAGCATAATGATAAAGTAGATCCGAATTTCGAATAGAATACATTTTCGAATGGAGTTACAGAATAGGCCCCCTGGTGCTCTGCGGTAGATACTAATAAAGTTATTAAGGATGTTCATGAGGTTGATTTCTGTCACAAAACAATTTGAAAATAAATAAACATAGTCTGAGTGGCAAGAGTGTTGATAAATGAGCAATTCTTAAGTCAAAAATATCGTAAAGCTGATTTAAAATTCACTAAAAATTATGAACATTTTACCGTTCATGACTCGATGAAAATCACTTGGTCGGATAGAACTAAAATTAAACGAATAGGGTTAGATGAACGCTGAATCCCAACATACTATGTCAATCGTTGAAATTTGGTGGAGGATCACCCTTGGCGTGTGGATGTTTTCACGGCAGTGAGCTAGGTCTACCATCCTAGAGGAATAATACTTTCCAAGTCTTGACATATTTTGGTTCGAGCGTGGACAAGGCCATATATTCTTGTAGGCAATGACCTCAAGCGTCCCGCAACATAACAACTAAATAGTTTTCATGCAATGCGATTTAAACAGCATTATTGGTCTACCGTCCGTTAGAGCCTTGTTTGAGATTTTGTGACCGGTTTGGTGCTGTATTTCTATACATATTCTATACCTAGAAGTAATATATATAATTTACCTGGAATCGTCTTGTATAAGATCTGTAATTGCCCGAACATCTTCTTGAGTAATAATATCAACATTTTTAAACTGCTGGAAGAATTGTGCGTTTTCTAACAATAGTTCTATAAAGTTTTGCTTGCTTTTCTCGATAATTTCATCTTGATGAATGTCATAAATTTGTTGGCAATCATGTTCTGATAAAGCTTCAAAGCATTCACGACCCATGAAAAGCACGCGCACCTCTGATAGCTGTTTACCTGGAGTCACAAAGCCAGATTCTTCCAATAATAGTTTAAATTGATGCTTCCATCTAGGACATTAAAAACAAGAATTTAATATTTAATTAATATATAATAAAAGATAAAATAAAATTAATAATATTACAGATATGGAATATGTACACAATTGTAAATTATCGTTGGGATTGTTGTAAGTAGAATGGAAGCGATCGAAATATTTTGAATATTTCATATTATTTACAATAAACAGTCTTAACACACTTACCCAATTTTTTTCTTATCTTGCTGCACCGCATTAACATAATTTCGAAATATTGTTTCCGCTTCCGGAGTATCCAATACATCGAATGGAACACGAACTTCGTCTTCGGTTTCTTCCATATCAACTAATTCAGTCCATGAAGCTTGAGGGCACTCAAAAAAATGCCGATCAAAATCAGGATGGCTTCTCAATATGCCTTTGGCATTTCCCCATATATTTTCATCTACTGTACCCAAAGAACTTATGTCGGGTAAAAGATACTCCAATACACTGGCAAACTTATCAATATACTCATTGAGTTTCTTATTTAAATGATCATCACGAAGCTTTTTCATATGACGTCTGAAGAGCTTTTGACCAGCTTCTACACCAAAAATATTTAAGAACTCTGTCCATTCTCTGTACTGTGCTAATATTTTGGATCCCTGCGACCAAAGCACATGGTAATCAATTATTTGGTTACGGATTAGTCTCGTGACAGCTTCAGAACGTGTGTCCAATAGTTCTTTTCGTGATTTCGCAGCCTCATAGTATGAAGTAATTTTTACACGACTTTTTACTTTATCTATAGTTTGAGCAAGAAGTATAAAAGCTAAATCTATATTTATAGATTCATGAGAGGATGTTTCGACCAATTGAACCAAACCCTTATATTCCTTACGCTGGCAAATTTTTTCGGCCTCTCGTATATAAATTTCATTGGAATCGTCGTTTTTAGTTGTAACGAGCACAACTGGTTTCTTATTTTTCAATATATTTACTATGACATTGTGAACAAAGTCAACTTGCTTTTCAACCGGTCGATTTGGCACAGGACTCACATCAAATACCACAATGAAACCATCTATACTCAGTCGGCCTTCGGGCATTATTTTTTGTTCATACTCCTTCTCGATCCCCAACTGGTTTTTACATATGTACATAAGCTTTTCCGCTGAAAACACCTTAGTGGCAATACAACGCTTGTAATATGGTTCCATTTTCCCAACCTTAAACGGTTGGAATGTGGAATCATCCATAAACTCCGTCTGTTCAATTATTTGGAAATTATAATCCACTCCATCTTCCGTGGTTTTTCGCACATCTCCCCAATATAAGAAGTGATCATTGTTAACAATTCGTCCACTAAAGTCACTCTACAAATGAAACACATTTATAACATATTTTTATATGCCTTCTTTTGGTTAGCTACCTGACTCAACACTGATATGTGATCAATAAAGTAATCATCGGCCATCGGACGAATGAATCTGTTGCAGAGACATGATTTTCCAACACCAACTTGACCCCTATCCTTTTCAGTCCCCGAAAGACCTATTACGGACACATTAATCTGTTTCATGATTCACCTGTTTAAGAATTATACAACAAATATTTTTAAAAAAATTACGAAATAAATCCGGTTTAAAATAATTTCTATGATGTATACTTATACATACATATATGTATGTATGTATTTATTAATAAGTAATAATTAGTAATTAATTCATATAAATATTTACACATTCGAGGAATATTTTGAACTGCATCTGCTTCTTCTATTGCAGTAAAATAGTATATTTTTATAAAAATACATATCTATATATGTATGTGTCCATTCCCACAACCAGCCGAAACAATCCCGAACTCTTTTGGGCCTTAAATTCGACAGTATTTCTCCAAATTATTCGGAAAAATTTTTTGCAGGTGCAAAACAAAAAATAAATAATATAAAGTAATTAAAAATCTTGTGCATTAATGACACGTATGCGACTTTGTATTATTCCTGGTAATTTTTATAAGCATATAAATTTATCCTGCTTTCCACGCCCGCTATCTTCGGCTCAGGCACTAGCAATCATATGGATAATCAAAAAACAAACACTCTAAACCGAATGTTTGGATGTTAAAGTATTTTGCCGACCACTGTTTCATCGATTTATTTTCAAAACCAACATATGTAAAGTTTAAACTCAGATATTTTTAAACTTTTTAAAATCAATGTTTACATAGATATGAACAAAACAAAAGCATATGATTTTTGTTTCGTATTAATATAATTTTATAAGCTTATGCTGTCACGCAACATTGTGTTGTATATGGAAAACGTTTTTTGTTGTTGAAACTATAAAAGGTTGTATCATTCTTCTACCATTGGGAAATAAAAGCCAATTTAGAACCGAGGCAGGAAATGGTTGATAATCGCGTTCGTTATCTGGTTTTTAAGAGTAACAAGTAGAAAAATATAAACATAGCTGTATTTGTGGCAAAATTGAATAACACCTTTTGAAAATATTAAAGGAATATCAACATAAAAAAAAATTGCATAAAACCCGGCGTTAACTGTAAGAATATTTAATCCATTAAATGCTCCCAAAATAAAACATAACAAAACAATAAAATTTTGAAAATTTGTTAATAAGTCATATTAGAACCATCAAAATGTTTATGCATGTACATAGTTTTATATAATGTCGTAGTTGACGTATTAATAGAGAAAACAATATTTGAAGTGAAGGAATTGAATTGACTTTCGTACTCTAGTATAAAGCAATCCAGCATCCAATTTTTATTACATACATAAGTACTTCGCATATGATAACGAATGGAAGAGCCAGAAGTTGGGCAGAATAAATTGTAGATGGTAAAATAGAAATGCTTTTAATTTCATCAGTATCAAAATCACTGAATTGAAAAGGAGTTTTAGAAAACTACAAATGCCAAATGTAGTTGATACATTCCCTAAGAAATTTAATGGTAATTGAAAAAATAAATTTTAATTTATATATATTCAGCCATTGTGTACATTAAGCTCAGTTATTAATTGTCTGAAGTACATAATTTTTAATGCTTGTGTGAATAATCATTTATTTCCGAAAAATTCAACAAATATACCAAAAGGAAGTATGCTACAGGTAAATTTATTAAGAGTACATACAAACGAGACTTAATGTGACACCACAGGACAGCCTTTAGCTCAAAGTGAACAATGCATTTTTTTACAAACCCGTTCTTGCGCACAAGTCACAGGTCTTGAACATCCAGACACCAATATCTTTTGCAGATATTTTCCAAGTAATTTTTACTAATTTTATTCGGCTTACTCAAAGATATATAATTATTGTAATTTTTATCGTTTATATACAGATTTAAGTATTACTGCTTACACTTATTATAAATTAAATTGCACTATTTACGACTGCTCTCCTTGGACACAGCCTATATAATTACAAATATTTAACACCGCCACTTTTAAAGTATTATTTATAGTAAAATAGACTTTGAGAAATGTTTATAAAATTTTATAAAACCTTCTACCGAACTAATACTCAATTGATGGCATTACAGAATTTTTCACTCTTCATCACATTTACGCCGCCCAGTGAAAACAAATATGTCCGAATTAAATCCGAATAAAAGTACCTGTAAGAGACTTGCCACATTTTTAAACCAATAAAATGTTTAATAAATTTCCACATGGAGATGGCGCTGTACGATAGTAAATTAAGAGATGTTAATGAATGAGCAAAGAATGTTAATAAATATAGGAATGTTAGCTCAGACAGAGAACTTAAAACATAATCGTATTATGTATACGCATGTGGGCATTCAGAAATTCCAATCATGATTTTATCACTTACATATCAATATATTACATGTGCGCGCATTGATCTGCATGTTCATACATTCATATATACATACTTATATGTACATATATTTGTATACACTTCCGAACAAATAATGCACAAGCATACAAACATACATATGCGTACAAATGTGAATATGTCACCAACAAAAAATTGAAGCATTGTTCTACAAAAACAACAATTGTCTAAATAGCAGAAGCATCACAAGTCAATATGGCAGCCGAATTGGCGAAGCTCAAATGTAGTAAATTTTACAACAAAAACGATTTCATTCATAAACGCAGGAGCAAATTCTACAAGCGACCTCGCTTCATTCATAAAAACAGACGCCGTAACATCTCCCCGAGCATGCCTTTGCCAACAAGCGTCTTATCGCGACGATGGCAAAAGCTAAAAATCATAAATTGAATAACTTTCTGATGCTTCTTCACAGAAAGAAGTGACAAAAGTGGCAACATAGCCGTTGTCGATTTATAATATTTGTATAAAATATTTTTCCGTGACTCGCAAAAATCTGCGTCGATATGTATGTACGCTCATACATCTTCATACAAATTTACGCTGGTTTGTAG
Source organism: Bactrocera tryoni (assembly GCF_016617805.1). Classification (NCBI taxonomy): domain Eukaryota; kingdom Metazoa; phylum Arthropoda; class Insecta; order Diptera; family Tephritidae; genus Bactrocera; species Bactrocera tryoni. The sequence goes on along the minus strand of NC_052502.1, from coordinate 61,273,125 downwards.
GCGGAGCTGTACAGCGGCAAGGGAAGCGGTGACAAATGGCGGCCATTCGTTTATTTTTTTCGGCACAACTTGGATTTTCTATCATCACACAAGTGCTGAACACAATGAGCGCCACAGACTGAAAGCGACCTTTGTCAAATACTAGAATACACACGTTCTTAGGGACACATTTATTGAGGCAGCTTCACAACTATATAACTGTGTCCTTAAGAACGTGTGTATTCGCGGTCAATGTGTTCAGCACTTGACTCTTTGACAGTTCTCTGCATATACAGAGTTATCATCTGATCATTCTCCCGTACTAATAAAATTATACGAACTTCCCATGATATTGGAGTCAAAATTTTCTCTAACATCTCATAAAACTAAGTGGTTGAAGTATAGAAAATATATTAGCAGCCATCTCAATATTGATTGTAAAATAAATACAGGAAGAGACATTGATGTAAGACTATTTAATGATGTAATAACTAATGCAGCTGTATTGGCAACACCAAAAAGAAACAAGAGACCAGTTGGTTTTAGAAAGATCACAAATAATGAAATAGAGAAGTTTGTAAATGAGAAAAGGCGAGCTAGACGTGAATGGCAGTTAAGTCGCTCCTCTTCAACTCTGCTTCAACTAAAATTTGCTGTACGTAAGTTAAAGAAAACGCTTAAACGCGAGGAAGAACACAACCCTGAAAATTGTATAAAGAAACGCTGTCCAAATTCTAGCAATAATAACAAAACTCCCTTAGGAAATCCCAAAAGTCTTTTAAGCCACCAGTAGATTCCAACATGCCTCTAAGACAGTTGAATGGTTATTGGGCAAGTAGTGATGAGGAAAAGGCAAATTGCTTTGCATATTACCTAGAAAAGGTTTTTCAACCTAATTGCCCAAAGAACAAATTTAAGTTGCCAACTTGGCCCAATACCGCTAACGAGTCGCTTGTGTCTATTAGGACTTCTACTTCTGAAGTTACTAGAATCATAAAAGAGCTAAATCCGAAAAAGGCATCAGAACACGATAACATTACTCTCAAAAATGATAATTCAGTTACCAAATATTGCTATAACGGTGCTCTCCTTGCTCTTTATAGCAATTCTTGTTTTCAATTACATTCCAATTTCGTGGAAAAAGTCGCAGATCATCATTATAGATAAACCTCGGAAAGACTTAACACATCCGTCTTCCTATAGACCACCCTGTATTTCTAAGATATAATATTTGAGTACTGCTATTTTTCTAGATGTAGCTTAGGCGTTCGATAAGGTCTGGCATGAAAGCTTTTTATGGAAAATCAAAAACGTAGATAGAGAACTTTACTTCACAATTGCCTACTTAATCCGAAGTAGCAACTGTAGGCAAGAGATATTCTGCGTTAGTTGTCGAGGCTGACGTTGTTGTTTGGTTCCAAGATAGAGGAAATTATCTACCACTTCGAAGTTATGACTGTTAACAGTGACATGGGAGCCTAGTGGCGAGTGCGACGACTGTTTGTTTGATAACAGGAGATATTTCGTCTTGACCTCGTTCTCTACCAAACCCATTTGCTTCACTTCCTTATCCATTCTGGAAAAAGCAGAACTAACGGCGCGGTTGTTAAGGCCAATAATATCAATATCATCAGCATACGCCAGCAGCTGTACAATCTTATAGAAGATGTCACCTTCTCTGTTTAGTTCTGCAGCTCGAATTATTTTCCCCAAGAGTAAATTGAAGAAGTCACATCAAAGGGTGTTGCCTTTTATGAAACCTCGTTTGGTATCGAACGGCTCGGTAGGTTCTTTCCGATCCTGACGGAGCTTTTGGTGTTGTTCAACGTCAGTTTACACAGCCGTATTAGTTTTGCGAGGATACCAAATTTAGACATCGCAGCTTTGAAATTGACGAAGAGATGGGCGTGTCGAATCTCTTTTCATGGGTCTTTTCGAAGATTTGGCGCATGGCGAATATCTGGTCAGTTGTTGATTTTAAAGGGCTAAAGCCACACTGATCCATGTCCAATCAGTTTGTTGACGGTGGACTTTTGTCTTTCACACAATACGGTCGATGGAACCTTATATGCAATGTTGAGGAGGCGTGGTGTCTCCCTTTTTAAATTCCAAATGTCGGGCATGCTTTCGTCCAACCATATTCGACAAAGGAGCTGATGCATGCTCCTTATCTGTTCTCCCCGCCGTGTTTGAATAGCTTGGTTAGCAATCCATCTGTCCCCGCCGCTTCGTTGTTCTTCAGACGGGTAATTGCTATTCGAACTTTTTATGGTCGTGCAATGGAACGTCTGCTCCATCGTCATCGATTGGGGAATCGGGTTCGCCATCTCCTGATGTTATGCCTTCACTGCAATTCAGCAGACTGGAGGAGTGTTCCCTCCATAATTTTAGTATGCTCTAGGCATCAGCCGCTAGATCACCTCTGGGAACTTTACAAGAAGCCTTCTGTTAGTCGCCGCATCCTTTCGTAGAATTTTCGAGTATTGCTCCTGTCGGCCAGCCTGTCAAGCGTTTCATACTCACGCATTTCGGATTCTCTCTGTTTTGTCTGCAAATGCGTCTAAACACTAAAGACGTGTCTTCCGTCTATCACAACAGGATCGATCTGGTAGCTTCATGACTTTTCTTATACTGGAATCTAGTACTACAGATAACTAATAATCGATTTTGATATCGTGACGGGGGCAGCTCTCATAGGTGCGCTCCAAGCGCTCATAGGAGGCATCTTTAGTCACAATATCCTTCTTTTTCGTCGGGGCGTGGGCGCAAATCAGCGATATGTTGAAGAACTTCGCTTTGATTTGGATTGTGGCTAGACGTTCATCTACCGTGATGAATGCCAGTCCAATTAAGGGACCGGACATTCCAGGTGCATGCCCTCTAATCGTAATCCTTAATGCGTTTCCATGGTCGTCATCAAAAGGAGGTCTCTCATCCGGGGCCGTTGATTAGTTTTCATTGGTGGCGTTTTTTCCTTGGCGGGTCCAAAATCTAGCGCGCAACCCTAGGTAGGAATGGAGTATTCTTTGGCTACCCAGAAGATACTTGGTGTAATACCGGAAGTCGTGAGCTACTTCAGTCCTATGTGAAAGAATCGTTTCTGGCCACTCATAAGTAAATGTGGATCAGAGAACTTTCCTCATTTGCGTGAATGACTCCATCCTTAATCTTATTCAAATGCTTCTTCAGAAAGAAAATATGTATGATTTTCCAGGAAGCAATTCCAGTAAATACCGCATTACGTGGTAATAAAAGTAAACTCCCAGTAGAATTTCCTTGTTTAGCTTCTGAATGGTTGCTTTCCAATAGACTATAATGGAAAGTGGATACTCCTGATTATAAAAGGATTGCTGTATTCAATGGGTTGAGGGGAGGTCTAATGTATATTAAAAATTGCTTCGTAAGAAAAGATTAGTTTTAATCACTATGTGCGTTAGATGACGGCTTTTCACGACATTTCTTAAGAAGACATTTTCCGAAGCTGTTTTTGAATTTCATCCAACCATATCTGACAAAAAAAATTATCTCGTAGAACTTAAAATGAAACATCTTCGCCATTACCTTTAAAACGACCCTAATGAAGCGGATGTTGTTTCAAAGTTGTGACATAAACCATTTGTAAAGGGCCTTTCTATAAGATTCACTTTGTTTAAGGGAATGATTTCGAGCGTTGCGTTTTTAAACGTATTCATCAATTTTAGATTTTATTTCCTGTTGTACAAAACGACCAAAAAAATTGAACTAACCGTACGAAAATAATGTTTTGAATAACTGGCTCGCGTTTAATTAACGAAATCTTTGTTTTTGCAAAGAATGGGAAGCTTAAGTTAAAAACATAACAGCGTTCGCAATATCGAATAATTAAAAATATTTGAGTTCGTAAAATAGAAAAGGCTATAAGATAACCTTAATAGTTCGTTAAAATACGCAAAAAATTCAAAAACTGAAGTGATTGAGTGTAAAAACAATACATAGGTTAATCACTTAAGCGACGACGGGCTGGTGAAACCAAATAAAAACTAACGGTTGAAAAATATCAACATAATTTTTTACTTTTTCTATAACTTCTGAAGATAAGAATAAATAAAAAATATTCATGTAGCTTATCACTTGAAATATTAGTAAACAAGTAATTTAGTTAAAATTTTTATTCATAAATAAATTTCAAATATTTAGTATGGGCAATTAGGGTCCCATAAGAACTGATGTGAATGTAGACATATATCTGGAGACGCATAAGTAGATATGTATGTATGAACATCCCCTGACTCTGAGGGAATATTTTTTAAGACAAAGGAGTACCATGCCTTCTCCCAGGTAGTAGTACACACGTTAAAAGTATAGCATATATTTTTATCAGAAGTACCTTTATCGTACCGTATGCTCGTCTAAATGAGTATAGTTTAAGAAAATACATACATATCTTTTTTAACATGTTAGGAGTCCATCAGCATGCATAATAGCGGAGACTTAAAATATCGTGTCACTTGATTCCGATCGTTCAGTTAGTATAACATCTATATGGTATGGTGAACCGATCTGAACAATTTCTCCGGAGATTGCATCATTGCCTTAAACAATAACAAATTTCTCAAAGATATCTCAGCAAATGAAAAAGCTTTCCTTTCCAGCACTTTATTTCGATCGTTTTTCCACATATCAGATCGATATCTGTAAAACTGAATATCTACTTCGCATATATATAGACAGACGGATAGAAAAATATGGCTAAATCGACTCAGCTCGTCATGCTGATCATTTACATAAATATTTTGTAGGGTCTCCTACGTTTTCTTATGGGTGTTACAAACTTCTTGGCAACATTAATCTTACCTTTTCCAGGGTATAAAAACCTTCTCCCAGACCACTAAATATCACAAACGTACCCCAAAGAATATAAAGTAAAAAAACGTATATGTTTTTATTTTTGTAATTATTTTTCCTTTTAATTTATTTTCTAAATTTATTCTCATTTAAATTTCGCTTTCATCCTGGTTGTCTATATTGTTGTTTTGGTAATAAGTTTAGTTTGGAATCATTAGTTTTATTGTGTTAAGACATCACACATTTGCAAACTTCATTGTGATGGTATTATCTTACATTTCTCATTTATAATTAAATGTTTTACATTAATTAATTTTATATAATCTAGTTAGTTATAATAAATTCAATATATATTATAATTTTATACAATAATATTTTTATCATTACTTCTTCACATATACACTTTTTTGTATGGGCATTTGGATTAATGTAACTGTGAATGTATGCACGCGCACACAAACAGAGAAATTTTATACAGTTTATTCATTAACTAATAAGTGACAGAAAGAAATACATACACAGTACATATTCAAAATAGGTTATAATATATAATTTGGCGTAAATATATACGATTTTTATATTCTGTTTTAGTCTTTTAATGAGTTTTAATAAACACTTGTGATGAAGTTAAGTGATAGTAATAAAAGAAACGCGTACTTTTTAAGAAATGCGATAAAATTTGATTTCTTTATATTGTAACAGAGACATACATACGTAAGTAGCTTGTGCTTGTATATATGTCACGTATATATATACGTATACATACATGTAATATAATAATCAATGAATTTTTAAAATTAAAATTAACGTATTTAAGTATTTTTTAATAAACATAAATATCCCCAACCCTCTATAGGACCTTACGTTTCAATCTTTGTGTTACCATCTTTTTTCGAACTTAAAATATACAATCTTATTCAGAAAATTAATATGATAGTGCTGAAATAATTTTGGTAATTGCATTCCAACAATGTTTACGTATAATTTGCTATAATCTTGTCCATAAGTCCGGGCTTTTGCGGTTAATACTGGTAACACTGCGAAGTTTGCAATGTAGATTTTATGATGGCTGATGTCCTTGCATGGAACTACTAAAAACTGCGCATGTGAACAATATGTTTTATTAATACTCTCACAGGCAAGTTAGATAGTAAAAATGATCGTGGAAAAAAGAAATTTATTAATTTCGAATAGCTTTAAAGTAAACGGGTTATTCCAAAAATAACTGACGCAATCTCATTAATATAAAATATAGTAAAATATAATAAAATTAATATATAAAGAATCAACAAATATAATATAGTTTTACTTAACATAAATCACTTACAATGACACATTAGCTAGACAAGTGGGTTTTGTTGTTATATTTTGCGCAATAGCTGCGTCAGTGATGCTCTTTCGACCTTTTAATTTTAGCAAAGATGTCAGATTTGTTTTTTCGAACAGTTTACATTACGGAAAACACCCTCATTCTTTATGTATGAATTTATGTCTGCCAAAAGACAAACAAAAGTTTTTCTGACCACACTCAATTTTGAATAAATAAGTCTTTTATTTACTAGATGTAGTGGGTGTCTCCTTTTCGTATTTAACTAAGAAGTCATTCCACAATTATATGATGAAATGTAATTTAAAAAAAAAAAAATTACTGTTAAACTATTTGCATAAAGCAAAATTCAGCGCACACAAGAGACAATATTCTGCATTAGGAAACAAACAGCCAACCCTTGCTTGCCTTCAACTCACTTTAGACTGTTCAGATTCCAAAATTGAAAATCGATTGCAGAACCACTGCTCTTAAATTGTAAGAATATCAATACTTCCTAATTAAATTAACCAAAGCTTTAATCACTGGCACCTATTTAAAAACAAGATTAAACTTACAACGGTGAACATATGCAAAGTCTTTATAAAAACTTGTAGGGGCTACGTGGAGAAAATAGTTTCCCGAAATGAATAAGGACAGAAAATTACACATTTTTAAAGGACACAAAAAACAGAAGTAGAAAAACATGTACAATTAAATCGAAAGAAATAAAAGGCTGAATTTACTTAATATAACACCGTACTTTGTTTTTATTTTTAATATGTTCATTTATTTATTTTATATTTTAGCATTAAAAATTATCATTTCATTGTTTTATTTTTTTTTGTTTCCATATATTTTTTTTTTTGCTGTTTTTAATCAATTATAAAATAAAAAGCAAAATGATAATTATAATTATTAATTTAAAAATAAAAATTTAATCTTTTAATAATTCACACAATTGCTAACTAAATTTAATCGATTTAAAATAAATTACAAAATTAATCATAGTAAATTAATTATGTTTAATATAGGTTTTACATTTAAGAACGTTTTAACATTTAATATATAATCATACATAATAATTAAATTTTTTAGACGTTTATATTCATTTTTGTTTCTAATTTTACATTTTAGTTATAATTAAATATGTATGTTTGTAATTGGTACAAAAAATAAAGAAAACAAAACTCAACGCAAGTTTTCTGTTGCAATTAAATACTAACATTCTTCCATATACCTACACATATACATGTAATATTTATACATATGTACTTTATATATAATGTTAAACCTTAGATACACAAATAAAAAATAATTAAATTATTTTGTAAAAAGACAAAAGTAAACCGGGTTTTCCCAATTGCATGTCTTCATTGTGTTGTTCATTATTGTACAAAGTATTTTGAAATGTTTTTAAATTATTTTCCATGCCTTGATTACTTTGAATTAAGGGATATAAATTTAACAATGAATAATTTAAAAGACGATCGCAATTTGCTGTAAGAAATGCAATAGATAATTTATAATTCACTTTCATGAACAACCAATAGATTAAAAAAGAAATAAAAATCATTGTTTTAGTGCTCACCTAAATATATGGCTCTATGTTATGATTTACAATCCCCCATTGGCAGCAATAAATATGTAAATAATCAGTGACAATTTTGCATTTTACTCACTGCCTGCAAAGATGTAGGTATATTGATTTAACAAATGAAAAAAACTTAAATTCCTTTTTCATTTTACATATTTTTTAATTAACCAATTTTTCTTTAATAAGCCACCGTTACTTCGAATTTTTGCAAATTGCATGAAAGTAAGATAAATAAGATTAAGGAAAACTAATTATAGTATACTATAGTAATTATATTAGCGTAAAAACTTAACATTTTCCAAAAATTTCAGTTCACACTATTTTCATTAATAGGTTTTTTACAGATTGGTTTTAATTATTACATGAGATGTGGTATGGGCGGGCCTGGGGTATATTGATGAATGTGTATTTGTAATGCTAACATTTTACGCCAGTTATGATTTTTATAGTGTTTTTGTTTATAAACTAAATAACTAGTGGCTAATTTTATTTTGCCTTTTTAGAAATTGGTGATTTTTGTGTAAGAAGGGTGTGTATTTCTTAATCTTTGTAAATATTTTTTTTTATATATTTATAGGTTTCATTAATTGTGTTCATTTTTTAGTTATATTTTACCCATATGATTTTTGTTACACAATTTATTTATGGTTTATTTTTTTGTTAATAATATTTATATACCTTTACTTTACTGTGTTTATAATAACGATACATCATTTTATAATTATTATTTATACTCTTACCAATTTTGAATTTAATGTATATTTTCATCATTCACATTTCTTTGTTATTTTTTTTATTTTCTTTTACACGCTGCTTTACTTGTATTATATTCAGCATATTTCCGTAAGCTTACAACTTAAGGCATAATTACAAACTAAATATAATTTAGTCACAAAACTTTTTTTATTTTCATTTTATTATTGTAATATTCCTCAAACTTTTTTTCCATTTTTTGCCATACCCTAACGTGATTGGCTATATTTTATGCAGTTCTGCTGGAAACTCATTTTTGTGAATTTCAAGATAACAGACACATATTTATATTCACAATTTCCTTCCTCCTCCAACTTTTTTTTCTTATTTCACTTTCGCTTTGTTTGCTCCTCCGTAAACTAAATATATGAGTCAAAAATTTCAACTTTCACAGCTTTTTTCTCCCTCTCACTCTTTCTGACTACTAATTTGATTCATAAATTCTTTACTTCACGTGGTCAATTTCCGACTTTATTTCAAATTTTTGAATTCTTTACAATCATGCTTTATGCAACACTCATTATATTTTCTTTAACTAAGTAGTATATGTAAATTTTAAATATAATTATTTATTGTATTCTCTTTTTTGTTTTGTATGAATAGCAAAAACTTAAGCGTTTCGTCGTCTCTCATTGTTATTTTTTTATAAATTTATATATACAAATATATATCTTCATTTTCATGTTTACATAATTTAAATTAGATTTACATTTGTATAATTTTTCTTTTATTTAAATATATTGTAGAATAGAAAAGCTTAAATGGTTTATATATATATATATATGTATGTATATATTTTTAACTCAGCGCAACCGCAGCAACGTGCTTTTACTCAAAACCATTTGTTCGCATTTAAATAAGTTAGTTATACTTTATTCTTAAATCAGGCTTATAACTGTAACTCGTTCTTTTTATTTAATCAGCAGTTTTTGCATTCTATTTTTATATTTCTTTACTCTATTTGTTTGTTTTGTTGCATAAGTCTTAGCGTTTTTATAAATAGTTTTTTCATCTCACATACTGTCAATGTTATGTCGAAAATAGCATAAATTAGTCTTGACTGAACATATTTATAAACAAAATGCACATTAATTTTGAGCTAAAGCTATTTAATGATTGATTCTTCACTTTTATCTAATGAGTCTTACAATTTGTAATTCGCCCTCTTTATTCCATGCCAGATCACAATATTTTTTTTTCGAAAATAAGCAAAAAAACGTCAACATAAAAAATTAAGAGTGCTAAAAATAATGATTTGTTTTTAAACATCGTTACCATCAAAACTGATTTGTATTCTGATGATTTGTATGTGGTGAGTTTAGAGCGTTGATTGTATTATTGCATTTCAATTTGCCGTGCTTTCTAACATTAAGCATTTTCACAGGATTCCAAATTTATTAGAGCTGGTTAAAGAAGTACACTAAAAATATTTTGTAAACGATTAATATTACCATACGTAACAAAATATCTACTAAATAAACCAAAGTAAAGCGTGATTTTTGGTAACAGCGAACTTATATGTATTTGAACCGTAAAACAATTTGATTGTTCGTATTACTCTCAAAACTGTGAATTCATTTCGATGTTGTTTTTTAATTTATGTTCTATTTATAATGACATTTGCAGTATAAAAAAGAAAATAAAAGGGATTAAAATTCGCTACTCACATAAAACAAATAAAAAAATAAAAAATCCAATTAATTAAATATTTCCAAGTTGCGTCATTTCATGACTGTAAAGAACTGTACTTAATTTTCGTGTTCATTTAACCAGCTCCTTTTTAATCCATAAATTTATACAGTTGTTACGTGTTTAGTTTAATTTTCACATTTATATATTTATATATCGTTTAGTGAATTTGCATTGGTTTGTTAAAATTTCAGGCTCATGTTCATGGGTGTATGTACATACACCCATATAACGGAATGCTACGGTATACAAATTATTTTTATAATACAAAGTTTGTGAGCTCTTGAAAATTTGGTGCTTGTGCAAAAGTATTCCTTGAAACTTTGCTATTATTTTTATGTTGGAACGGTTTAAGAAATTTCAAAACAAAAATATTTGCTTTCTATTTTAGTTCTTATACTTCGGAGTTACAACTGCCTAAAACTGCTAAACGTTTACAATTACTGTTGCCCATTAAACGTAATGTACCGTCTGTATAAAATTAAAATATACTGGTAAAGGCTATTTAATTCTATAATTTCAAATTTTTTCCTGCAGGCGATTACTGGACTATTAAATTGAATTATGCCAAGACAACTGGTATTACATCAGTTACGGCGCTTAGTTTTTAATGCAAATTGAAGTTGGATGACAATGTAGCGTGGACCTGGGCAGACGGCAGAATCTTAGCTGCATACCTATAGTTACATTTTTCTCACAATATATCTCTTGCACACTCTCACTCAGTAGGTTTTTCACTTAGTAATAGTGGTTGTTGTTGCTGTTACCATTATTGCAATTGCTCTTATTGTAATTATTTTGCAACTGGTAATGTTGTTGTTGCAAGTGTTGTTGCTGCTGTCGTATGCGTTCGTGTTCACAATGCCAAATTTGTGGAGCAGGTGGTTGCTGCTGCTGATGTTTCTGTATCGGTTGTTGTTGTGGCGTTCTTCCAGACGCCTGCAGTCACAACTAATCTTCGTCGCTGAGTGCTTCATATTGCGCCGACAACAGCGGCTTCGGCTCAACCACTGGCGCACCACCTGATGCTGCGGCGCCGCTAGAAACTGTCATGGCAACACCTCCACTGCCAGTGATACCTATCGAATGGCTGGATGTTTGTTTGCCAATGTGTGATGTTGGTACCTGATGTCCCAACGATGATAATTGCGATGTTGTCATTTGTGAAGGAGGTGCTAAAGTCGCTACTGAACTCGGAACATTAAGCGCGCTGTACGGATATGCGTACGTCGTTGGGGCAAATGTTGTGACCGGCGGTTGAGGCTGATACGCACCTAATGGTGGCGGCTGCGAAGATACTATGCTGTGATGTGTATCGTTGTTGATGTTACCACTACCAGCGCTATTACCACTGGAGGATACTGTCGACACTCGTCTATTATCGCGCCCATCATCGTACTGATTGGGTGTTTTGCGCATTGTGTTACTAACTGGGCCATCGTGCAGGTCCTTGCCTCCGCGATGATCGTTGTGCGCATGCTGATGCTGCATTTCTTCATCCTCGGTGCGCATCACTTCCACAATGCGATTTTTTACATAATTCATTGTGTCGAATGGATGATTTTGTGTCACTGAACCGCTAGATGGGATAATACCAACACCACTTCCACTACCACTATTGCCCCCTGTCATACGTTGATCATGAGGTGATGGTATCGACGACGAACCACCGCTACCCGCGCTACTGCTACGTGCGTGCATACTCATAGGTGGTGCTACGCTAGACGGTGGGGTTGGACCATGCGAGTGGTAATAATGACTAGCAGCAACTGCAGCTGCATTCTGATCATGTGGTGGCTTCATCATCAGATCATATTTCCGTGGACTCACAGTTTGCTGCATTCGAATAATGTTGCGCTCATCAGCTGGTGTATTGGAACGGCCACTGCCGGTCGCCGACATGCCACTATTACCTTGAAGACCAGAAGCACCACTGGTGCTGACCGTGACTCCACTACTGTTGTTTTGTGCGGTAGCTGTCTTATTTCGTTCGGTAACCGCGGCCACAGCGGCCGCTTCTGCTTCTTTCTGCTGCAGCCGTCTATTATATTTTGTCCAATGTTCAGTCATCACCATCGGTTGCTGTTCCTGAAGGTAGGGCATATAGTTAACATGTGGTCTTAACTGCATCGGGTTCGGACAATAATCATTCGCTATAATAGAATCCGCCAACTCGCCGAATGTGATATTCGTCTTCAGTATTTGCGGCTGCTTTTGTGCCTGGACCTGTGCTTGGGATGTTGGGGGCAATAATGAAACACCTGGTTGAGTAGATAAACTACCAGAGGGACCACCACTCTGAAGACCGCCACGGTTTATATGAGAAACATTACTACCACGCGAATTCACTACACTAACACTTGGCGATTCATGTTGATTACTACTACTGCTGCCACGATCGTTGTCCAAATCGATGTTGATGACACTCGGCGAGTTCGCCTTGCCATTATTCTCTGCTGCGGCCAGTGAGGTAGCACCAGGATGTTGCCGTACTGAGGGAGGCAATTCGCGCGAATTATACTGTCAAATAAATATTTGCATTGAAATCATTCTAACACTTTTTCAATTTATAGATAATAAAATACTCACATATGATGCTCGATTCATATTGGCTGGATTCGGTTCCGAGCTGCCCTGTATGATCGATTGCTTTATGATTGCATCGATTAAGACCTGTGCTGACAATGTACTGTCCTGTGGTGTCCTATGATATCTGCGCGTTAGTAAGATTACAAACACGTACACAAACACACAGATGAAGATGCCAACGTATGGTCGAGACAGTCATGCGGTCAACGGTGAATGAACGATGGTTTGATGGTTAGCAGTTGATGAATGGGCGAAACATGTTGGTGATGATACATATTCACAAATATTGAAAGAGAAAAAGAAAGAACCATGAGAATATGAGCCGAAGGTTGTTGATGCGAAATATATGTATATGTATGTATTAATAATTTATTAGTATCTAATTGTCTTGCAGAAATATGTATGTAAGCAGCGCAATTAACATAAATCCGTAATAAATCAAAAAAAAATCCTCTGAAACTAGTAAGACCTTCGATTTCATTATATACATATGTATTAGTTATGCAAACACATGTGGGAATGACATAAGGCATATTATATGGATGCAATAAAAAGAAATTGTTTGAAATATTGTGACCCCACAAAACCTCTTCATCTATCATTGAATTTCAGACGTCGAATATAATTTTCCTAAGTCGAGTCAATGAAACCAAAACCACCCAAATGTGTATAAAAGAAGCACTGACAAAAAAAATTATTTTAACTGACACAATTCTTAATTTTTAATTGCAATATTAATTTGCGGTCCCTTAGCATTATGGATTATTTGCCGATTATTTAAAAGTACTGAAATCATCAGTTTTGCTTCGAGTACATTACATTTGAGTGTAGCTTGTAGCTTTATAGCTTTTATTGAACTGTGTCAATGTTCAAATACCTAGGTGATACTTTTTGCTTCATCCTCCTTGAGTTAGTGATGTTTAATGTACTATGTACTGTTATTATATTATGCTTTATAGTTTCCGTTTGAGGCTTATTGCATTCACTTACATATCTCTTTCTCGATCCGGTATAGCACGCGGTGGTCCGGTTTCGGGACCCCCTCGCATATAATGCTGAGCCGCTGCAACTGCACTCATGCGCTCTGTCATGCGTCGACCCGCTGCATCGCGCTCGTTTGCAGCAATGCATTCCGCCATGCGTTCCCGTTCTCGTTCACGATCACGGTCGCGTTCCCTCTCACGTTCTCTCTGTTCACGTTCTTTTTCACGCTCACGGTCGCGTTTCTGCTGTAAATCACGATCCCGCTCGATAGCATGTATCCTACGCTGGAGATCAGCATTAGCAGCAACGCTCGCCGCAGCCTGTTGTTGGCGATATTGGTGATGCTGTTGAGCCGCTGCGCGTTGCTGCTGATGATAGCTCAACTGCATCATTTGGTACCGTATTTCCTGTTGAGTGGGAGGCGGTTGGTTCGGAGACGAATGTTGTTGATGAGGTGGTGGCTGTGGCGCTTCATGTCGCAGTTGTTTCTCCTCCTTCTGTTGTGATGGCACTGGTAATTGTGGCTGTTGTACGGCAACATCCACAAACGAGGAAAATGCATCATGGCCAGCTAAAGGATGACAGGAAAAAACATTCATAAAATGTTTGAATGGGAAGCGGAAACGTCTTAATAAAGTACTGACCTGGCGGATAGTTATGTGGCATCACATGTAAACGGCTTTGAGGCATTGTTGCAGGTGAGGGTGGCTTTGAACCAGTATTATGGCGTTGTATTACACCTTGTCGTGGGGGAGGCGGTGTGCGATGAGGGCTGGGAGTGCTGTAAGTTAAAAACGTAGATAAATTCCAGGTAAATTCAAATTTGTCAATTCAACTTAATAAAAGCATGTTACAACATGTCAACAATTTATGGTTTATTTAAAATTAAATGTTATACTATTTCTTACCTGTTCACATGTTCAGCGGGTGAGGCACGACTTGAGTACTCAGTTCTTCCACGGTCCTTGTCGTAGAATACCAGTGCGCTGGCTGGACCACTAACACTATTGCGAGGCGATGGAGACTCTTTGTCCGAGCCACCACCTCCTCCACCGGCACTGTTACTGCTGCCACGTGATACGTTTCGCTGTTGACCCTGCATTTGTTGTGACGTTATATAGTCATGCAACACTATCTGACGAGTGCTCAGTACTGACGACTGGTCAACGGAATATGGTGAACGCGCATAAGGCGAGCTGCCACCATAGCCCTGCGGCTGTGGTGCTTGTGGCGATGACTGCTGCGGAGGTGGCAACACACCGGGATGGCCAACCACTGGAATTTGCTGTTGTTGTGCTGGACTTTGACGCTGCGAAGTTTTATAATATTCGTATGAACGTTTGCTCTCCATGTGATGTGAAGGCAAGTGAATAGGTGTGCCCTGGGTTATAGAGCCAATTTTATTGTTTGCATCGACACCAGAAGGAGGAGTCTGTCTCAATATACTCTCAAACTTAGGGCTCAGCGTCGCAGGCGAAGGATGTACTATAATTTGTTGGGCACTATTAACTGGCGTACCATGTGTAATGGAACCTTTCGGACCAACCATTATTTGTTGTTGTTGCTGTTGTTGTGATGGTGATGCTGTTGTTGTGTGGGAAGATGGACCATGTATCAGCTGGGGACTTAATTTGGGCGCCATTTTACCACCCCCTTTGCTACTATTACCTACTACTCCCGATGGTAACTGCATGTGGGTCTGGTGCGTGGACAGAGGCGGCTGTTGCGGTGGCGGTTGTCCGCCGCCCGCTTGAGATCGTGCGCTCACGACACCTTGTGTTATGGGACCAGGTACTTGAGGCATGTAGACGGAACCATGTGGTCCCTTACCCACTGTTGCCGGATGTGGATGATATAAATACGTTGGATTTGAAGGGCCTAGATCTGGGCCACGATATATGGATGCCGCGTTGCCGACATGCTTAACAGCACCTGGTGGTGGTTGATGGCGAGGCCCATTATCAGTGCTCAAAGAACTGGTACCGCTGTTCAATGTATGAGGTGATGGACCATCTCGAGCAGGTTTCTTTATTGAGAGGTCAAGAGTCTGAGGTTCTGGTTCGTTGTTCCGAAGTTGTTGAGCACCAACGCTGGACATTGCATATCGAATTGCATCTGGTGGCTGCTGTTGTGTTGAGGATAGAGTCTTTCCAGATTTCACCACCGGTGTTATAGTGGCCTTGATTTCATGTTGATGTAACATACCATGTGGTGGAAGATGTTGGTGAGACAAATGAGAGTTTACAACAGATATTGTTGCTAAATTTTCGGGGTGCATAATGCCACTAGGAGGGCCTTGGCTACCCGGTGGACCCTGCCCAGCATTTGAAGTCGATGCATTTGATTGACGTGCATTCAGACCTATTGGTTGCCCATGAGCTTGCTGCTTTACTATAGCTCCTTCATTACGGAATTCGCCAACTATTGTAACATCATTATTAGAATTGTTATTATTATTATTACTGAGATCTCCCCGACTGCGTATGGGTTCCATAATCGGTTTCACGCTATGCATAGGCGCCGCATTCGGGATTTGTGTAGGCATTTTCACTGGTGGCGGGCCTTTGGTTTTAAGCGACAGCTCGATTACTGAATATAAAACATCTTGCACATTCGCACCAGTTTGTTCGCGTGGAGGCATTCCCATGACCGGCTGTGGTGGTCCGTTCAGTTGAACAGCGTGAATTTGTTGGGCATTTGCTATTGGCGGTGCGAGTCCAACGTTGCCTTGACTACCCAACCCACTGCTATTTAATATTACTTTGGGACTTTGACGGTTCGCTGGCGAATTCTCGTTTTCCTCGTCTGCAGTCTCAGTAGCTGACGAATCATACTCTTCGGATGTCTTCTGCTTTTTTGGAGCTTGTCCCAGTGGTGGTAGCAAACGTTCATCGGCTTTAATCCCAGCAGATGTTATAGTTACGGTTGTAGTATCCGCCGCATTAGTGGCAACACTAGCTGCAGTCGGCGTCTGTGGCTTTTGTACATCCTTTGTCATCGAGTTATGTCGTTGTGATTCTGGGCTCTCCACAGAAGCAGTATCACTTCCACCAACTTCCCGTTCATCGCACGACGAAGTACTTACATCAGATTCATCACCATCCATTCGACGGTCTTCGTCTGTAAGGTTTATTTGCGGATCAAGATCCAATTTACGCCGTATACGCATTAGACAAGCCGAACAACAACGTGTTGCCTGCGGTGGTATTTGGAACTCTTGAAAGATGGGATCTCGTATATCGGACGCCAAATCGAACAAACGTGCCGGAATGTTGTGTAGACGTTTAGCGCGATCTTTCGGATTCGGACACGTCGGAATGGGGCAATTCGTATAACGATTACGTACCGATTTACATTGACACGAGTTACAGACTCGCGCTCCCACCGGTATTGTGTCATCTGGAATGCCATACTGTTGGCCGCGACCCTTTTTAAGAGGACGTGTACGAGGACAAGCCTCTGCCTTGCAAACGAAGCATGTAGCCAATTTATCTGCATAAAGAGAAAAAACAGTTATTAGTAATGATAACGAAGCTTGTAAATACAAAAAAGTCAATGCGAGTTCGAAATAAGAGAAACTAATATATTTTATTATCTTTATGGTAAGAATAAGAAAATATGGCGACATCAATCAATCGTCTTAAACCTGAATTTCATGGTTTGTGCAATTATTTTGTTGTCAACTCAAAAAAAAAAAATTAAACTGAAAACTATGACGTGACTTGTAAGTAATTATGGACTTTAAAAGTGAATAATAATTAATATATAGTACATATTTATGTGCAAAAAATTTTGTAAGAAGTAAGAAATACACAATTCATTAAATATTTCACTATTACATTTACGTATATATACATATGTATATACATACATATAGTAAAAAGAAACAAAAGAAAATATGAGTAAATAATGGAACAACTCGAAGAGCCGCATTTAGAGCAAAATGAAAACAAAAGAAACTTATGTGAACAGCGCAAACAAGCGAAGATATTAAAAATTTTAAGTTAATTAATTGCATGCCCACCACCTTCATTCTCCTCATTAGCAGTAATATGTTAAGGGCAACAAACAGATGCTCTGCAAAACCAGCCTGAGTTTGCAAAAGCACTTATGCAAAGGTACCAAAAACCAAGGCAAGTAGACATGAAGACTTTTGGATGTAAATTGATATACATAAAGATATTGTTCATGAGAATAAATATGACCTGACGAATTTCACTACGTGAAAGTTTTACTATTATACTTCTTCCGATTTTTTTTTGTGAATTAGAAGTCGCTAATATGTTAGACTCGCTGCAAGACGGAGGCAAACTATTGCTTTTCAGTAATCCACTCCGTATACAATTTAATTAAAATCTCAAATTGAGTTCAGTTGCACAATTTTTTCGTAAATTTGTAAAACATTTTCAGCGTCAATGTGTCAATTATTTTTTTCAAGAGTTTTATTGTTCCCATTATAGTTATTACTTAAAAATTTTTAATTCTAAACAAACATAACTAATTGAAATATTTTTCTTCCAATTAACTATATCAAAGAAACATAAATATTCGTACCCGTATGTACTTTTGCCGACAATTTGTCTTCAATGGATATCAAGGAGACTTTAGTAAATAATGACTGCCCTTAGGGACTTTATGGTTTGTAAACCTTTAAGGAATTAAATGGAATTACTTTTCGACTTAAAAATAAAAATAAGCAAAATACCAAAGTTATTTAGAGACATAATGGGTTGTCAAAAAAGTCTTGCGGTATTTTTATTGATTTTTTTTTTATTGAAATTGAAATGAATTTTTGATGACTCATGCCCAGCTCTTGACCGATGCTACGGCTGCTACTATGCCGGTCTCTTTCGACCAATTCAGCGATTTTATCGCAATTTTCGACGACAGGCCTTCCGTAGGGTGACGCATCTTCGACCACCTCTACACCAGAACGAAAACGTTGAAACCATCGTTGTACGGTGGAAATGGAAACTGTATCGGGTCCATAAACTGCACAAATTTTATTGGCGGCTTGAGATGCATTTTTGCCTTTATCGTATTAGTACTGTAAAATATGCCGTATTTTCTCTTTATTTTGCTCCATGTTTGCGAAGCAATAACTCACGAACGACTTAAAAGAAACGACAATCAATCAAACAATCAAATAGCGCGTGAAATGAGCTTTCCAAAAAGGTATAGCATGACCCGATGAGACGAACAAAACTAGAACTACGCGCTAATATGTATATATGCAACAAGATTCATAGAAACAGGCAGAGTAATTAAAGTTCGTCACAAAGTTTGTAACAGTCTGAAGGAAAAGTCGGAGATCTTATAAAATATACATAAATGTAAATAAATGATCAGTTCGTACGTCTATCTGTTTATACGCGAACTAGCCCCTCATTTTTAGAAATATGGATCTGAAATAAGACTATGGCATTTGCAAATACTTTATGAAATCAAGCATGAAACCGTATGTTGGCACACACAAAATCTAAATCTTTGACAAGAACGAATTAAAATTATTTAACGCTGTCCTATCCTCTCTAATCTGAAATGCATTATTAAATTTTTAATACACCCAACGCTCACATTTGTCAATTTGCCAAAACATAGAAGCTGTAAATAATCATTGTTACTTTATAACCAACCATCACTGATCTCTCATACTCACTCACACTTTCGGCTCATTTCCGTACGCTCAATGCTTATGCAAAAATAGAAGAAAAATCCGACCACTTTAGCTTTGTTTGGCGGGTGTGTGCATTCACCCAAGTGCCAGTTAATTTGCTAATTTGGTGGTTAAATTTTAATAAGCCAACGCAAAAAAGATATAGATGAGGCAGTGTATATTCTCTCGCATATTCATTCATACACAACAGAGAGAAATACAACTGAACCGACAATACTATTGCGAAGTTGAGTGTTGAAAGGTTTTTCCTTTTAAATTCTTCTTCGTCTTTTTATGAGTTCGTAAAATTTTTGTTTTTGCTTTGGACTCACTATGATAGCAGCAAATTATGTACAATTATTTTAATGAAATGTAAAGAAGAGTATGTGGAGCAGTAGCAGACAAGCGTCAAGCGGCAGTGCGTCATTGGGGTGGGGTATTGATGGCGAAGGGGTGAAAATTTTAATTGCATTTAAGAGAAATGCTGATTGCGTTTATTCATTGTGAGGGCGTTGATTTTTAATAATAAATGAGCGGCGGAAAGGATACTAAAGTGACACTAAATGTTTGGGTGAGGGAGGAGTTGAATGAAGAATGAGCACAAACACAGTTGAGTCACCATGAAATGTGTTTAACGGGTAGTTAAATTTGGTCTCTAATGCGAACAGCTCTGCTAATTTTTTAACGTTTTGCATGGTTGCTTAAATAAAAAGAAATTTTATATATGTAAGTACATATGTACATATGTATGTATGTATAATAGGCACATATATAAATCAATAAAAAATGAATAAAATACTTAAAACCAATGTTCATGTGCATATATTTTCGTCCGATTATACAAATTTATATTGTCGGTAATAATATGAAATTATTTTTTTGTTTTATTTACAAAATATCCTTTGAGTACTAGTGCTGCCAGCAAATTTTGCAATAAATTATTTTTATTCCCATAATTTTTCCAAATTGATTCAATCTTGTAAGTGAATATATGCAATATTTATGTTCTCATAATACATATGTTTGTATGTATGTATGTGTGAAGCACAGACACATTATGGTAATATGATTAAATATTATTTTTTTATTAAATAATTTTTTGTAAACTCGTACAAAAACTGCTGATTGCTATTTAATTAATTTTATATTTTTTACAAAAAATTAAAATGGCAAGCTAATTACAAAATTATTCAAACCCAAGCAAGAAAATATATGCAAACAAATGCAAGCGCTGATAAACCAGATATGTACATATGTACATATATACGAGTATATTTAATTTGACCAATGTATGGTTTGGCAATGTATTTTCGAGATATTCATCTTATTACCCTTGGTTCAGAAATGGTTGCTGCATTAAAAATTCAGTTGGCATACAATACCCCAAAATCAAACTCTTTACCTATGCACCAGCTTTACCTACATATGTATGTACATGCATCCCACTTCCCTACATTTACTCGTCCATCTACCCATAAGTACATTGGCCATCAATCATGCATTGGTTGGCATTTGTACAATTATCAATGAATTGATTGCATGTTGGGTATTAAATGCTGATATCGGCATAATTGTTTATTCGTATAAATTTACAAATATTAGCTCATGTGTAATTAATTCGCATTAATGGAAAATTGTGTTAATTAAATGTTGTTTAATCGTATTATAGAAAAAATATATTTAAATATGTAAAAAAGTAAACAGAAGCCCATGAACGTATATACATACATATGTAGTTTCATACATATGTATATCAATTCCCGTAAAAATACTGATACATTAATACATACAGATGATGGCGCGCATGATAAAAATGATATTAAAACTGCCCAAACGTTCATCGAAATTGTCCATCGAGCTGCCACCAACCATCGCACACCTCACTTATCTCTCTGCGCATAAATTCATCAATGCCGTCAACGTCACCGCTTACGCCGCACAATTGTAATTAATTACTCGATTTTATTTTAATTCATTACAATATCGCTCTTCGACGTTTTTGTGCGCTTTATTTTATCATCGTTTTGTTTCATGATATTGATGCTTATACACACTTACACGACCAGTAACAGTTCCAGCTGCACCAGTCGCATTACTAGTTTCTGCCGCAGAGAATAAACATACTAACTATAATATGTTACATTACATTTAAGCTGGAAATATAATTTTATTTTTCTAAGCCACTTCAAATTTTGCTGCAACTACACTCTAGTAAATTAGTGAAAGCTTAGTTGAAAGTGAGTAGTTGCCACACAAGACTTCTAGATTAATGGGACTAGTTGAGACGGGGAATGAACTAGTAGTTTGCTTATAAAAAATGAAAACTTCGCAATTTTGTCTGCCAGGTTCTTGAGAACGCGGGTGTGTCGTTCATTCGCTGACTTCGCTTTGTACGTCAGTATCGAAAAACGGGATTCCGTTGCTGTCAATTGTGATTGTTGGTGTCAATGCAAGTACTCTCACCAATCGGATTGTCGCTGGCGCTCTTTTATCATACTATTTGTTTTTGGTAATAAAAGAATATGGAATTGTGCGGCAGCGATTGCGACACCTTAATGCAACGAGTGGAAAATATCAATTCGAATTATTTACACTTTGCTACATATTTGTATTCGATTTTATATGGGTTTTAACTGTCACTGTTTGCCAGCAAACGGGCGGCAAGCAAAGCGATAGCGGTTGGTTTCTTTAACGATTGAAATGTGAGTTGGAATTAATTGGATAGATTTGGGAACGTTCATATATATGTACATATGTATAGGGTATGTCCGGAAAGTAATAGGACTAATTTTCTTCCACCGAGACTGTACTTCGGAGCGTGCGCGCACCGACTTGATTCGGTAGAGGGCGTTCCTAGCTAAAAAACGAGCGGTTGGTCAGTTGACTCCGTGCACCTGGAGAGTCAGAACAAACATTTTCACACGACGTGTTTCTGCGATAAAATTCTGTGCAAAACTCGGTAAATCTACAACAGAGACGTTTGATATGATCAAGCAGGCTTACAAAGATGTTATTTTAGCAAGAAGTCGTGTGTTTCAATGGCACCAGGCCTTTTTGGAGGGTCGGGCGTCTTCTCACCCAAAAAAGAGAGGAATGAACAAATCCAAAGTGAAAACGATGCTCATTGTCTTTTTTAACATCAAAGGCGTTTTCCACCAAAAATTTGTTCCTCCTGGACAAACCGTCACCCAAGTTTTTCGTGGAAGTCCTCAAGAGACTCAAACGAAGCCGATCGGAAGTTGCACCACGACAACGCCCCGGCTCACATTGCCTTTCTTGTGAATAGCTACATATAGAAATGGGAGTCAGAATTAATTGCACCAATTTCACCTAACTTCATGTAAATCGAATGCAAAACGTTAAAGTTACAGCTATTTCAATCAAATAAGACTATGCAATCATTCTATTTTTACAAAGAGCAAATATAAAATTTTGTGTTAGACTTGAAACAAAAAAACAAGTATGGAAGCATTAAGTTCAGGTGCCAATAACCAGAGGATCGGAATCTTAGCATTTTAAAAATACATATATACATATGTATATGTATATTATACATGGCTCATACACTGACCGACAAACTCGGCATAAGATTTGTTAGAAAAACGAAAACTATTACATGGAGTAAATGGGAGTAGGGGCAGTATCGACCCGTTTTTATCTATGAACTTTTATCATGCCACATACTAAAAAACTAAAAAAAACTTTCATTAAGGTACCTCACATGCAACGAACAAGCATATGGAACGAAGTCAGCGGGATGTTCGAAAATCCTGGTAAGAGTTATATGGGGGCTAAGTCAAGTTTTCGCCCAATTGTTTCTATTTTAGGAACAAAGATTTAATATTATGAGTAAAAAATTTTCTGTAATTTTCATTTGGATAACTCAAATATTGGCCTATATAGGCGGTACAGTCACTTGGAAGTTCGAGATTTTTAAATTAGGTATATTCGGGCTCAGCGAAGTATAAACCCGATTCAATCTATTTTTGATACACAGAATTACTATAGTATAACAGGATTCTCCATGAATTTTAATTGTATATCTCACACATTGACCGCTGTTTTCGATTAAAGGTCAACTATAGATACTTGTGTCCACATATTCGGTACCTAGGGACTTGAACAGTTTTGGCTGGACTTGGCCAGAATGCTACGTACTAAATTTAGTCGAAATCGGTCGGTCGGGTCCCGAGATATGGAATTCCACCAAAAAGTGGGCGGTGCCACGCCCATTGTCTAATTTTCACACCGGCTTTCATAAAGCCCTCTTATACCATCTTGGAGGTAAAATTTAATGTCTCTGGCGTGTTTAGTTATTGAGTTATTGCGCTTTTAGTAGTTTTAAACAGTACCGTTATATGGGGAGTGAACGGGCTTATCCTCTAATTTCATCCATTTTCACACCTTCAGTAGTAGTTCTCATAATATTCGAGTTTAACAAATTTGGTTGTTGTAGCTGTAGTGGTT
Organism: Bactrocera tryoni; assembly: GCF_016617805.1. Lineage (NCBI taxonomy): Eukaryota > Metazoa > Arthropoda > Insecta > Diptera > Tephritidae > Bactrocera > Bactrocera tryoni. The sequence goes on along the minus strand of NC_052502.1, from coordinate 61,249,281 downwards.
TATGTGATATATACAATAGACATACAAGTATTAGAGAGCGAAGCCGCAGCCATTTTTTCAAAATTTGTTGCACAAAGGTGTCTCTTGCTGCTGCAATCCCTTGTGCAGTTTATAGGTTTTCGGTTCGTGACAGCGGTCCTATTACGCCAATCGTCCCATTTTTACTAAGTTGCAGGTTGCACGGGCGGACAGACAGACAGCTACCAGGATTCTAACTTTTCTCGTCATCCTAATCATTTATATAAATACAGGTTGCAAGAGTATAAAAATTCACTGAGAAACGCAAATTTATGCAAAAAGTTAATGGTGATTATTGTATGAGTCATACTTAAGATAATACGTGACTTAAACTATATAAAAATGGTCGTGGGGACTCAAATGACGACCAGAGAACTGCAACGAGTAATAAATTGTTGTTCATAATCGAGTATTGATCCGTTACTCTGTCTGATTCTGTCAGTTCAATTCATGTACACGAATCGAACGGTTTGTCTTCAAATCAGCGATAGAGAACAACTTTGAATCACTTGCGATCAGCTTATACATGATTTGTTTATGAACGTTCGCATTAGCAGAAAATACCCGTAAATGATTCATAATCATATTTCAATGATTGAATTGATCGACATCGTTCGGTTTGTATATCATCACCTACACACTGAATTACTCGTCAACTTCTGTTCTATTTCAAATACATATGGAAGTATATACATACTTTTGGCCACACATGATTCAAATAAATCCAGAAAGAATGGATTGTTCATGTTGCATCAAATCAGTTGACGCTGGCGGGTACTCGAATTGATCAACAATGTTGTCTATGATGAATTGAATAGATTTGATTGTGTTTTTGGCACGACTGTTTGTTCTGATTTAATCATACTCGTTGCGAATGAATTTAATGAAGAAGCTTTTTATTTCCAATGTAAACCTAAATCATTTTTCTTTATATGGGACTTTTGGATCTTTTGCTCCTATCTTCAAAGCAAATAAATTAACATAAAGTGACATTCTATTACAAAGTTTTCTCTCTAAAAAAAATATTAATCAATTGTGTTGTATTCATATGATACACTATGTGGTATGTGCAACATAACGAACACCCTAATACATACACATATAGTATGCATGCAAATACAGGCGGGGGCAAATGCATGTCAATTGTGAAGGCTAGTATAAATGAGGATGCACACCAATAGATAGATACATACATATGTACATATGATTGCGCCAATTGATTTTGTATACATCACTCAACAGCAAATCTACAATATTTGATTGACTGCAGATCAGATGGACAAACATTTACAGCAAATAGCACATAAATAAACAAACATGAATGTGGAATGCACTATAATATGCGTACAAACACTTAAACATACATATGTAAGCACACAAAATATGAAATGTAAATCCATATTTACACTCATACATACTTATACTCGTACATATGTAAGTAATTATGGGCATAGGGAAAGTGTTTTATCACTTAAAGGAGGCTAATTTAATTTCACGCGTTCGAACACACATAACCGGACTTACATACCCAAAAATATGTACATGGATAAGCACATACATTTAATTATATGCTTGTGATTGCGTTAAATAATCGGCTTTCGTTGGTTATACAAATGTGGCAAAATATTAGTGAGGTTATATTAGCTGTGCTCGATATGAAGCCTCCAATTTAGCTAAAAAAATTTAACTTTTAATTGGCATTATTATAATTAATTGTATGTATCATTATACATATATCAACGGAAAACTACCTGCTTGAATTTAAAATAAATATAACTTATTGATGTAATATGTGTCAGATAAGATATATTTGTATATTTTTATAATGAACAAGAAAAAACGTTAACTTCGGCTGCACCGAAGCTAATATACCCTTCACAGAATACATTGGTGCCTTAGAAAATAATTTATACCAAATTTCGTAAATACATCTTGTCAAATGTGAAAGTTTTCCATACAAGAACTTGATTCCGATCGTTCAGTTTATTAGGCAGCTATATGTTATAGTGGTCCGATCTGACCCATTTCTTCGGAGATTACATTGTTGCCTTAGAAAATAATCTGTACCAAATTTGGTGAAGATACATTGTCAAATGTTAAAGTTTTCCATACAAGAACTTGATTCCGATCGTTCAGTTTGTATGGTAGCTATATGCTATAGTTAACCGATCTGACCCATTTCTTCGGAGATTAAATTGTTGCCTTAAAAAATAATCTGTACCAAATTTGGTGAAGATACATTGTCAAATGTTAAAGTTTTCCATACAAGAACTTGATTCCGATCGTTCAGTTTATATGGCAGCTATATGTTATAGTGGTCCGATATCGGGCGTTCCGACAAATGAGCAGCTTCTTGAAGAGAAAATGACGTTTGCAAAATTTCAAAAGGATATCTTAAAAACTGAGGGACTAGTTCGTATATATACAGACAGACGGATAGACGGACAGACAGACAGACGGACATGGCTAAATCGACTCAGCTCAACATACTGATCATTTATATATCGTCACCTGAAATGCAAAATAACGTATCATCAAAAAATTCGAAATTGAGTGTCTTATTGATTACGCTTCCCTACTTCAAATTGCATCCATAATATTACATATGTTCAACATTTTCAAGATCTGCACTGAGATATAAACCAGTTTTAACCAATATTAAAATTTTTTTTCACTCATGTTCCATTTTATTTCGTGTTTTATTCACACCATTGTAAATTTCCGAAAATGTTGTTACGTTATTTTGCATTTCAGGTGACGATATATACTTTATAGGGTCTCCGACGCTTCCTTCTGGGTGTTACAAACTTCGTGACAAACTTAATATACCCTGTTCAGGGTATAAAAATATTGTTGTGGTACTTAAACTTCTGTGGCATTCGATAAAAGTTTACTAAACCAATTTTTGGCACCTTCGTGTGTCCACTTTTATTGTCATCACAATTTTGATGAAAATTATGCTAATTACAAGAATATTCGACTTATTAAAAAGTCAATTGTCAATCAACATTATAGTATTCAATGTAAAATGACCGTAATCAGAGGACTGCGAAGTCGCATCATTATAAATTCACAAATAGGCAATGAAGTAAGTGGAAGATAAATTATTTAAAAGGTACTCAATACCAAACAGCGCACCAAAGTATGTTTATTTACTTTACTGGCAACAGACAGTACAAAAAAATTATCTGACCAATATTTTCGATTAACTTTTCCTTAGGAACTAAGGCACGCCCGAGAGACAGCTACACAAGAAACTCGCGGTAAATGTTCTAGCTTTGCATCCCGTACTTCGTCTACCTTCCTACTGTGTTTTGACTCGCATCGCATTGTTTATATTGGATGCGGCCGGTGTTATTTTCATCAATCAAATTCAATCGAAATATCGTCAACTAAAGTCGCAGTTGCAGTCTTTTACTTTCTACTGATTTTATTAATAATTCAATCAGCGAAAATCGTAGCACGCCAAGCGATATCAGTCGGCTGAAGCGTGAGTATAAAGAAAATATGACTTTCGTTTACTTTATATTGTACTTCGAATTAAAATGTGGGTGAGGTTACAGTGGCAAACTAGACCGCCTACTACCTGGGTGCCTGTCCCTTAACTTTGTGTGTTTTATATGTTTCTCTCATTTTTCGACTCTCTTCCTTGATGGCAACGCAGCAGCGCTTCATATTTACACAAGGGAAAAAATTATATAATTCCATTAGTGCGATTTCTTTTTCATCGACAAGGAGTAAATATTAAGTACGCAGCGCCGCGCAAATAATCACCCCGCTGCTACGCGCTCCAAACCAGTGGAGAGTTCCGAATAAAAACACCGTAGAAATAAAAAATAAAAGAATTTATGTTTTTGATCTACTTGAAAGAGCTTCGGCCGCCATAGTAGCATCGTAGTCTGCTTCATTTCATCGGCGGCAAACATTTTTATTTCGATGATTTCTGAATTTCGTCTTTTTTTACATATTTTATGTCGTTCTTTCAAAGTTTTGTGCGCACAAGTGCAAGAAAAACCGCAAATAATTTGTATCGACATAACCACACAAACGTAAACTTAAACTTTTTGAAAATGCTTCAGAAATATTGATAATTGACATGGAAAACTTATCTCACGTTCCGAAATAGAAAAGGCTACTTTAAGGTTTCATACACACTTCACATATTTAGATCAAATTTGCCAGCAGCAACCATTTATAACAAGCAATTAAAAAAATAGTAAAAATTAAAATTATAGAATAATGAATATTCAAAAGGCATGAGATATCAAATTAACCACCCACTATAATTTCCGGTACGAAATTTAATAGCATATGAAATATGAAATCACAAAGCAAAACTGGCTTCTAAATATTTTCGCAAAAGAAATCACATCAAAATCACATTTCACATTTACAGTGCAAATCAGAACTAATAAGTTAACCGACTACACCTAATCAAATGCAACTAAGTAAGCTTCCCTGCAGGGTTGCTTTTTAATATTTATAGTAACAGCTTATCCTATGTTTGATGCTTGTGCAGTATATGTGTTCCTTTCAACCACACCACCAATTAATTTCTCTAACTTTTGCATAAACAACACTAATTAGCACCGTTGGGAATTGTGCAGTTTAAAAGAGTCTCAGTTAGTGGATGCATGCGTAAACGATGCAGGGGGTGAGGAGTGAGTTTGTTGGATTGTTAAATAGCGCACACCAAGCCAAGCACGTGCAAAACGTAAACTTTGATTAGTCCAAGGACAAACCGTACTAACACCACGATCGTTGCCGTAAAATTTTAAGGGAGTAAATTTCAATAAAAAATATACAAAATATTAAAACAAAAAGATTTGAAAACAATATTGCTGACATTTATTTAATAACTATTTAATTATGTGGCAATGAGTTATAATTACAAAATCTAATAACTTCAAATACAAGTTATCTTTTTTTGGGGATTAACGAATATTGTATACTCTTCGAATTTTTGTGGGTGAAAAGTGGTGAAAGATTGTCAGGTGTTGAAAGATCTTCTAATTAAGCAAGAAACCCCGTGAACTTACATTGCGCCGCAGCTATTATATCTTTCACAAATACAAAAGATACCATACAAGAACTTGAATTTGATCGGTCAGTTTGTATATCAGCTATGTATATGCTATAGTGGTCTCATCTGAACTATTTCGGAGATAATACCGTTGCTTTGCACAACAATCGATGTCATTCATCATATCGTCAAATAAAAAAAGTTTTCCCTACAAGGACTTAATCTCGTTCGTTCAGTTCTTTGCCAAGTGGTCCGATATCGGCGTTTACGACAAATGTTTAGCTTCTTTGTGAGAAAAGGCCATGCAAAAAATTTTCAGATCAATAACTCACGTTCGCTTAAGGACGGACGGACAAGGCCAAACCGACTCAGCACGTCATGCAATCATTTATATTCAGACATATTCATATATTTTATACGGCCTCCGACGCCTCCTTCTGGGTGTTGAAAATCCTTATATTAGGTATAGGGGGCTGAAGATGCATTTACCCGTTTTGATTCACTTCAGGCACAAGCTTCACTAAGACAACCCACATATCAATATGTGAAATATTTATAGGAGGTATGTATATAGAGGCTAGGAGTAGTTTTGGCCCGATTTTATTCCTTTTTGACTCAAGGTCACACTATTATCATGAAAAAATGCTCTATGTTTCATTAATACATCTCAGAACTTAATTCCTAAGTTTTAAGTAACCTAGCAGTGCTTATACTGATGTCGACGTATACGGTAACGTCATCCTTAATAGTTTTATATACATATATAATATGTATTATCCCGAATTGTTTTAAGTGGTAAAAACACATGTTACACGAACCAAAGTAGTTTTTTTATTCAACTAAAGTCCAAAATAGAGCAACTAATTTGTACACAATATTTGCCAATGAAACAGACTTTTTAACTATATGATTGAAGCTAGCGGTTTTACCGAATTGTTACAGTCAATGTTCTTGCTGCTTTCGTTGAGCCGCGATAATCAAAAGGGTGTGCAATTTTAATTGGCCAATTTAATTACCAGTGTAAGCAATATGGCGCAGCAAAATGCCACCAAAAGCGAACTAAGGAGGAGAGCAACAATAAAACGACAGAGAAGAGTACAACAACGAGCAGGAGTTGAGAAATATGTATGTATGTAGTTAAATTCGCCCATATCCAGTACGCGTGTAGCAAGCAAGAGCAAGCCACGCAGCCACATGTTGACTTGGTAAAAATGTGCACCAACACAATTTCGCCAGCTTCGCGCTACAACGGGGCGACCGACTATGGATAAAGGTGCACTCTCGCGTGGAGTTTGTAATTAGTTGAGTATGAAACGAAATGCGTTGGTTAGTTTGGGTGTATAGGAGTTGAGGGAGGAGGTGCTGGTAGTTGCGAGATGTTGATTGTAGCGATCCCACACTACTGCAACAAAGCTTGCTTTGCTAGCATTTGCTTACTAAGTAAAATTACAAATATTTTCACAAAGATTAATGGAATGTACTAATGTTTAAACAGGCAAACATGCAGTGGGGCGTCCTATAAGACTAGTGACAGACACAGCTGGAAAAATTGTGTCAGCGCGTAGAACAAAAATTCGATAATTTCTTAAGGGAAGTGAAGAAATTATATAAACAACTGTATGCGAGTAAGCATACATGTAATTGATTAACTATAGTTCATACAACTCGCACTGAGATATCGGTCTGAAAATTTGCACACGTCTATTACTCCCCAAAAAACTGCTGAATTGTCGGAATTGACGATGTCGGACAACTATAGCATATTGCTGCCATACAAACTGAACGATCAATCAATCAGGTGCTTGTATGGAAAGCTTTTTAATTTAAGGGTATATCTACAAAAAAAAAAAATTGTATGGATTATTGTCTAAAACAATATATGAAGGAATTGTACAGATCGGATCACTATACCATATAACTCCCATAAAAATTAAACGACCAAGACCTTGTGAGGAGTTTTTTATATTTGTGAAGAATATTACAGCTTCGGTGCAACCAATGTTAATGTTTTTTCATTACATTTGTACATATTTAAAGTAATAGTAAGCTTTTGACTTTATGCTTCTCCTCCTATATCCTTTTAATAAGCCTAGTGAAGGTCAATTAATTGCTAACGCAACTAATGTGTATTGGTGAACCCATCAGCAGTTTCTTGTAGGGATGCATCTCGAACCTCATACATACATACATATGAAATAGCGTTGCGGGCTATGCTACGTAATATGCGAGCATATCGTACGTTATACATTTGTTGGCTTTACTGTAATATTTTAATTGCTTAACTTATTTGAGATTTGATTGAGCGTAAGCATAGAGTTTGCATTCATATCAAATATGCGCTGGAGTACAAAACATATAGACAAACGTACGTATTTGAATGCTACACACAAGGGGGAAGTTAAGATATCCTTTGGTTTGTGAAAAGCGTTCTTGTGATTGTAATTAAACTAAAAAAGTTTACTCTCTAGCTGTGTGCAAGAGCAGAGATACATATCTACATATGTAAGTACATACATATACGTTTATGGTGTTTATAGCTAGTTAAAATTAATCAATAATTGTTTGAAGATCATACCGTTTTTATGACGACCTTTAGGTTATATGTCAGTGAGAACTAATTAATATTAGCATAAAATAAGTATAATTGGATGTTAGTTGAAAAGGGGTTCGAATACAAATCGTTCTTAGTGTAGCTGGCTTCGTTTCGCCAAGCGTTGGAGAAAAGCGAATCGAGATGCTCAAACAACCGGGCAGTTCTTGTAGTCCAACCATGTATAATTAGTAATTTTTTTTTTTTGTATTAAAAACATTGCAATAACCCTTTATTTTATTTTATCTATAAATGACTATAATGGGTTTTAAGTCTTAAGTTTAAAAATTAAGAAACAAGAAATGTGTATTATCATTTGTCATTTGAACTATTGACAATACTAAAATTGATCTAAAATATGCAAAAAAAATTTGGTAGCATTGAAGATAGCGGCTATATGGCTTTAATTAGCAATGCACAAGCGAGCAGAGAAATGATGAATAGAAAACACCTATTCTCACCTAATTTATAATAAAGAATATTTATACCATAAAGAACCAGCAATGTAGAAATACTACACAATTTAGAGTTCTTTATTTCGTTACCAAAAAATTTGTGCTAACAATAATACAGCAATGACATATTGTGTCATTGACACATGACACTAATAAATAGTATGAGCACTGACAAAAAAATTTCGTTCTACCCACTCTACTCTCATTTTTCGTTTTTACCTTCCAACGCTCACACTGTCACATCCACTGCACAAAGGACCTGTCCCACTAATCCGTTGAGTGCCTAATTTCGTGATGTTTTACGAAATGACCTCCTCTTCCAACCGCCCACTGCGACCATGCAGGACGGCGATCCTTGTTGTAAAGTTCAGAGTATCCCCCACTCGTTGGCAGCGTCAGTGAAGAGCTGTGTTGGTACTGTGTAAGCGACAACCGCAATACAATCAACTGCTGCTGCGGCACCGCCCCCATGCGCTTTCCGAATTAGTGCACAATCAGCACAAATTCACACGCGTAACGAGCTTGGCGGGAAAACGTTGCTGCTGAGTAGAGAAATACACACGTACGTACATATGTATGACGTTGCACGTAACATGTGCATGTGCAAACTTTATTAATTAGTGCACTTTTCCGCGCGAAACTTACAGCGCTCACATGCAAACAGACATGCATACAAATAAGCAGCGTAATGGAACCAGAAATCCGACAATGCAATAGCACCAAGTCTTGTTTGTCACAATGCTTAGTAGATTGGGAGAAGGTGTGCGCAAGTTGTCAAAAGTGATATTGTTGCACATACTCGCAGCAGCAGCATTGCATTAGCTTGGTAGCAACACAGCATACCATGTAAAGGGTCTAACTCCTTCTTTATGGTTAGATGTTGTTGTATGAATTATAATGCCTGCTTACATACATATGTGTGTCTATGTGGGTGTCATTGCGGCAAACAATTAGCGTAATTTCAATTTTGCTAAAAATTTCATAAACCACACGCCAGCCGAACAAACAATCGAATCCCGCACATACATACAAACATTGGTATGTTGTTATGGATACACTCTCTGACTGCTATACCACCTGCTCGCGGTCAATGAAGTTCTGTGCGAGTGTATAAATTTTTGACTTTCCGCCAAATTTTGCGAAACAAACAGCATAGGAAAGCAAAATATGCTATTGCATATTTTAACAATGTGTGTGTGTGTGTTTGCATGCCAGAATGTTTGGTCATGCGATTAGCGGTAATTCCCTATATTGTTAGCGAGGATTTGACGACACATGCCGAAGTGTAAATTTTGGTTCCAATAGCAAAAGCTGGCATTTGCCTCAAACCATTGTTTTAGCTTTGGCCATCCAATCAACTTAAAAAGCAATAAACAAATTAATGCCACGAATAGGATGATGTGCCTTACCGAATGTAAAACCTTTGTACAACATATAAGCGAAAATATAAGAATGAATGCAAAACTAATGCCTACATATGTACATATGTGTTAAAAACACCATAAGTGTGTTCGTATATGGGTATGCATTTACCGAGGCATGAGCAAATTGGATTGTTTATAGTAGGAGCAGCAGAGTGCCCGCAAAAAACGGGAGAAACACAATACTTTAACGTCGCAGTGAATAACACTTTGATGGTGTCGGAGATGATGTGAGTTTAGATGAAATTGTGCTGATTTTCACAGCGCAAATAGAATTTTTGAGTAACCTAAATGGATGATACTTTAGGCATTTTTTTGGTTTTAAGTCTGTTAAATTTAAATAAAATAACAGACTTTTATAAAAAAAAACAGTAAACAAATAAAACATATCGGTTAGTAGGTTGACTTTAATTATATACATATGTATATGCAGGGTTGCGAATTTTTTAATTCAAAAATTGAATTTTTATTTTCATGGATTAAAATTTCAATTTTCATATTTAAATAGTAGTACGCATGCGCGAACAATTTCGTTTTTAAACCTTAGTTTATGCTTGGGATCAACATTTTTTAAATTTTAATAACGTATTTGTGTTAAAAATATCATTTGTTTTCAACCCGGTATTTAAGATAAATATTTTTTTATTTTTTTTTTAAATCGTGTTTGGGATTACAAAATAAAAAAAAATTAATTTAAATAATTTTCTATGCATTATTTGCAAACCTTCTATGGAGCTTAACAGTGTGGCTTTAGACCTGGCAAATCAACAACTGACCAGATATTCACCATGCGCCAAATTTTGGAAAAGACCCGGGAAAAGAGAATCGACACGCACCAACTCTTCGTCGAATTCAAAGCTGCTTTTGACAGCACGAAAAGGAGCTGCCTTTACGCCGCGATGCCTGAATTTGGTATCCCCGTGAAACTTCTGCGGCTGTGTAAACTGACGTTGAGCAACACTAAAAGCTCCGTCAGGATCGGGAAGGACCTCTCCGAGTCGTTCGATACCAAACGAGATTTCACAAAAGGCCTCTCTCTTTCGTATGACTTTTTCAACCTGCTGCTGGAGAAAATAATTCCAGCTGCAGAACTTAATCGAACAGGTACAATCTTTTATAAGAGTGTACTGCTGCTGGCGTAACAATCTCGCCGTTAGTTCTGCTTTATCCAGAATGGATAAGGAAGCGAAGCAGATAGGTATGGCAATGAACGAGGGCAAGACGAAATATCTGCTGTCATCAAAGAAACAGTCATCGCACTCGCGACTTGGCTCCCACGTCACTGTTTACGGTCATAACTTCTAAGTCGTAGATAGCATAAGCAGCAACAAAAATATCAGCCACGAAATCCAACGCAGGATATCTCTTGCCAACAGGTGCTACTTCGGACTAAGTACGCAATTGAGAAGTAAAGTCCTCTCTCGACGAAGAAAAACAAAACTCTATAAGTCACTCATTATTCCCGTCCTGCTATATGGTGGACGATGACAACATCTGATGAGTCGACGTTACGAGTTTTCGAGTGAAATGTTTTGCGAAAGATTTATGGCCCTTTGCGCGTTGTCCACGGCGAATATTGCATTCGACGGAACGATGAGCTGCATGAGATATACGACGACATTGACATAGTTCACCGAATTAAAGGACAGCGGCTACGCTGGGTAGGTTATGTCGTCCGAATGGACGAAAACACTCCAGCTTTAAACGTATTCGACGCAATACCCGCCGGGAGAAGCTGAAGAAGAGGAAGACCTCCACTCCGTTGGAAAGGCCAGGTGGAGAAGGACCAGACTTCGCTTGGAATCTCCAATTGGCGCCACCTTGCGAAAAGAAGAAACGACTGGCTCGCTGTTGTTAACTCGGCTATAACCGTGTAAGCGGTTTCTAGGCCAGTAAAGAAGAAAAAGAATTTGCAAATCTGCTTATCAATATTTTTATTAATATTCCACGCTAAATGTTTTCGCGAAATCAACGAAATACTGATATCTTAGAAAGCTCATAGCAGCATTTATTGAAATGATATATATATGTATGTAAATATTCTTCCTCAGCTTAGCCGTAATACAAGTTTTTCGAAATACCCTATGCAACCATTTGTTATGAAAATTACGATAGAGTATTTCGATCTACGTAAGTTTACTTTCGACACAATTTTAAGCTATTCTCACGTTATACGTCTTAAATGTTCCCGAAAATACTACTAGGACTATTATACAAAGTGCGTTCCAAAGTAAACAGGACATTTTGAATCTAGCGCCCCCCGGTGGCGCCATCTATATGTCGACTGGTGCGTTAGAATCTGATCTTTATCGACTGTCCAGTGAGAATTTCATGACATTGTATCGATCGGAAGTGAAGTTATTGCGTTTTAAGTGTCAGTATGTTTGTGTTATCGGTGCGAAAATGAGCTTCGAACAAAGAGCCAACTTTCAATTTCGTTTTAAAATTGGTAAAACTTTTACCGAAACGTTTCAATTGATGAAACAAGTTTATGGCGATGATTGCCTATCCGGTAGCAGAGTGCACGAATCAAAATGCGTGATCAGCGGGAATTCCATCGAAACTGTGCGTGAATTCATCAAAAATCAGCCGAAATCATCATTGAAATTCATGGAAATCGAATTGAGCATCTCCAGAACATCGATTTATCGCATTTTGACCGAACATTGGGGCTTACGAAAGGTCTCTGTACGGTTTGTTCCGCACAAATTGACTGAAGACCAAAAATTGCTCAGAATCCAACATTCGAAGGACGTCATTAAATAGGTCAAAAAGGACAAAACCTTCCTTTACAGTATTGTGACTGGTGATGAAGCGTGGTGTTTTCAATATGATCCCGAAACGAAATGCCAGAGTGCTGAACGGAAGGCACCGGACGTGCCGAAACCCAAAAATTCGCGCATGGAGCAGCCAAAAGTGAAAACAATGTTGATTTGTTTTATGATTCCAAGGGTATTGTCCACAAAGAATTTGTTCCACCTGGCCCAAAACGGTAATGCGGTATTATACCTTGTATGTTTGAAGCGTTTGGTGCGCCGTATTCGACGTGTTCGGCCCGAATATCGCGAAGATGAAGGTTGGCGTTTGTTGCACGATAATGCGCCGTCTCATCGATCGACGCATGTGACCGATTACTTGACCAAAAATCACATTTTAACCATTAACCCCCGCATTCACCTGATATGGCACCGTGCGACTTCTTCCTTTCCGGAAAAATGCATTTGCCCATGAAAGGAAAGAGTTATGGTAAAGGCTTGCAGCGGCCATACCGGCCAACTAGCTAAAGCACTCGTTCGACATGCTTTTGGACCGTGCAAAAAGCTGTATTGAAGCAGAAGGCGACTATTTTATATAAAATAAATTGATTTTGCCGAAAAAACCATTTGTTCTGTGTTTTTTTTAAGTCCTGTTTACTTTGGAACGCACCTTGTACTATACGTCTAATTCAATTAAAACTTAATTTTTGTTTTATACATGACTTTTTAGACAGACTGTTTTTTGCCTGATGTTTTAACTAACAATTAAGTATTATTCATACGCCGTGTTGCACAAAAAACTTTTGAAACTAATTCCAAAACATTGGACAGCAAATAGATTTGAGTTCATACTTCTTGTCAAAATTAGCATATAAAATGTTTAAAAATATTTATTTTCTTACACAGTTTTTAGAATTCGTCAGGATGCATTTATTGTATAACCGACCAACTTAGAGGTAGGTGAAACATTAATTACTTATTTTGGCTATCAAATATGGGCAAATGCTCACTCAACACCCAGTATTAGCGGCACTTATTTGTTTTTTTTTTTACATACATATATGATTGTATTGTAGTACCGTAAGAACAGTTTATTTAGAATACATGTTGGGAACACACCACATTGGTTATTAATGTTAACCGTCAATTATATTTTAATTGTCATAAAAGCTTTCACCTCAGCGACGCAACAATATAAAGTTACATACAAACACTAGTGACAATACATATGTACATATAGATACATATTACATAAACCAGATAAATAATTTTTCAGCTAGATTGATCCACCAGAAGCATCTAGCAACACATTCATATTCAATACTTTGTATACATGTTCTCATATACATATCATACATACCATATTCACACACAAGTAAAATACCGAGCATGACTGACTGTGAACCTCTCTCCAACGTCCAACAATTTGCACTTTAACCGAAAACGTATGCTATGCCCCCAGCATGAAGCAGAAGCCTGTTGCCGTGCTTGTTTAGCCTTTTGGAAAATGAAAAGTATACTGCATATGTGGAGCGGGTAAGTGCAGGGTTTTTGTTGTCAGCGGATAGTGCAAACATTTAAATCCAATGGGATGAACCAATTCTGTGTTGCGTTGTTTCGCAGAGCATGTGTGTATGGTTTGTTGTATTTAATGTTGTAAATATGTAAGGTTTGTACGAATATATTGGTGTTTTTATATTAGGACTGACAGAGGAGTCATAAAAAATGCAAAATATTTCAGCAATTATTAATAAAGTGGACAATATTTGGAAATCGTCATGAAAATGTGAACGCAGTCTGTTATATAATATTACATAACACATTATGCGCCTTATGAGTGTGTGAGTAAAGTAATATACAAGAAAAAGCATTAACTTCCTTGCACCGATGCTGTGATACCCCTCACAAATACCAAAGATTCAAGCACTTGAATTAGTTTGTTCAGTTTGTTTGGCAGAAATTTGCTTTAGTGATTCGTTCTGTAAAATTTCTTCAGGATAGCAGCGTTGTCTCAGATAATAACTAATGCCAAATTTTGTGAAGATATATTTTCAAGTAAAAAATCTTTCATAAAAGAACTTAATTTTGATAGTTTAGTGTGTATGGCAGCTGTCAACATTTCGCTGATTTGCTCCCACGCACCGACGGTAGAGAAGGACGATGTGACCAAAGATGCCCTTTATGAGAGCTACCCTTACCACTATGTCAAAATCGTGTTTGGCGGCTTTAACGCCAGGATGGGCAAGGAAAGTATCTCTGGCGCAACAGTCGGTAAATTCAGCATCCACGAAGAAACATCCCCAAATGGGTTGTGGCTGATCGACTTCGCCGGGGCCCGAAATATGGTTATCTGCAGTACTAGATTTCAGCATAAGAAAATACATCAAGCTACCTGGCTGTCTCCCGATCGAAAAGCCACCAACCAGATCGATCATGTTGTGATAGATAGAAGACAAGTCTCCAGTATTCTAGACGTGCGTACGCTTCGAGGTCCTAACATCGACTCGGACCACTATCTTGTTGCAGCCAAGATTCGAACCTGCCTCTGTGCAGCAAAAACGAACATCAACCAACACAACGTTCGACTTCGAGAAGCTGCAATCCCAACCAAGGAGCTGAACTAGCGGCTGATACCTAGAGCATACTAAAATTATGGAGGGAACACTTCTCCAGCCCACTGAATGACAGTGACAGCATAACGTTAGGAGAAGGCGAACCCGATTCCCCAATCGATGACGATGGAGCAAACATTCCATTGCCCGACCATGAAGAAGTTCGAATAGCAATTACCCGCCTGAAGAACAACAAAGCGGCGGGGACTGATGGATTACCGACCGAGCTATTCAAACACGACGGCGAAGATCTGATAAGGAGCATGCATCAGTTTCTTTGTAAAATATGGTCGGACGAAAGCATGTCCAACGATTGGAATTAAAGTGTGCTCTGCCCAATCCACAAAAAGGGAGACCCCACAATCTGCGCCAATTACCGTGGGATTATCAGTGTGGCTTTAGACCTGGCAAATCAACAACTGACCAGATATTCACCATGCGCCAAATTTTGGAAAAGACCCGTAAAAAGAGAATCGACACTCACCACCTCTTCGTCGATTTCAAAGCTGCTTTTGACAGCACGAAAAGGAGCTGCCTTTATGCCGCGATGTCTGAATTTGGAATGCCCGCAAAACTAATACGGCTGTGTAAACTGACGTTGAGCACATTTGAAACGTTTCGGTAAAAGTTTTACCAATTTTAAAACGAAATTGAATGTTGGCTCTTTGTGCGAAGCTCATTTTCGTACCGATAACACAAACATACTGACACTTAAAACGCAATAACTTCACTTCCGATCGATAAAATGTCATGAAATTCTCACAAGATAGCAAATTCTTACGAACCAGTCGACGATGACGCCACCGGGGGGCGCTAGATTCAAAAGTCCTGTTTACTTTGGAACGCGCCTTGTATGTAACTTGTTTGCGAGTGTCAAATGCCGTAATTTAGATATTTTTGCAGCGGACGTAAAAATATATACAAATTATTATAGTATAATACTCTGTTGAAATATATTTTAATTTTTGTTGTAGAAAAATATTTCAATATATCTATATATTTTTTCATATATGTAGTCATTTTAAAAAACTATTTTTTTTAATGTAATGAAGGGAATCATTGCGAGCGAAGCCGCGGATTATACTAGTTTAATATTAGCGGATTCATATAGTCTCACAAAGTTATAACGATCCGAAAACATAACGTTGAGAATTTTAATTGAGTAAACTAATTTTTGTATGTCCTCCAACAAAAAACTTATTCAAAAAGTTTAAAAATTCATTGAAAGAGTGTAAAAATGTATGATTAAGTATAACTATATATTACACATTAGAAAGACTTTATAAAATTTTTTACTAATTTTTATTTAATTGTTATGCAAGTTTTATGAAAAACTCTGCAACCGCTTGGGTCAGACCAATATTTGTCTTTGAAAGCTAAAAAATGTCACCCAAAGAGAATGACCTCGTATGCCACAAACCAACAACATGTTAAAGTTGCGACAGTAAGAGTATCATAGTTGCAATTATACTGGCCATGGTTGACAGACGAACCGACGTTGCCGGATGTTGCAACTGCAATCACATTTTTCACAGAATTCACTCAACCTCAATCCGACTACTTCCTGCCACTTCTTGGTGCAACTGGCACTTCGCTACAGCCTTGCTCTTGGTCACCTACCCGAAAACTCACGGGTTGTTTCGCCATGAGCAATATTTTTGCATTTTGTATGCGAGCTTATTATTTATTAAAAACACCAGTGTTGCCGTTATGTAGAGCGGTGCCCGCGCAATAATTCACTTGAGTGATGGGGCGGTAAGAGGACGCTGAGAGCCGCCAAGGCTGAGCGCAGTAGCGCAGTTAACTCCACTGATTGCTTCAATTAACCAAGCAGCCAAGCAAACAACCGACAAGCCGAACACTAACGACCGCGCATGACAATTGTAAAATATTAAAACTTGTGTTCAATATATAATTTACGAATATTGGCAATTTTAATTAATTTTCACACATGATTGAAATTAAATTAAATAAATAAAAACAATAACAGAAATGCTGGTCCCGCAGTCTGGCGCACAGGACGAAGAATTTGTGATAATACACATAGTATGCATGCCCAAAGAGCGGCAAGTGGGGCAGCCAAACGAAAAAAATTAATGAATGCAGCAATATGAAAAAACACAACACTTTCGCACATAAGGATTATTATCCTATACATATACTCACATATTTGTGTACATATATGTACATACATACATATACGAGTCTACTGTGTTGTTTGTGCAACATGTTAATGGAATTTTGAGGTTTTTCGTCATTTGAATATTATTAACTGTATTTCCCTACGATTACATACATATATGTAACTGCGAATAATCAGGTCACACATGAACACATGTTCAGAAGACATATTAATTCGCTCGTTTTATACCAATAAAGTCTGTGCTTAAATGTATGCTTTGGCATTTTGGTTGCATTTTCTGCTGACTTGGCGAAATACACGGGCAGTTTTGATTGAATATTATTCATAATCGATTTAATTAAACCCGATTGACAGCGAAAAGCCATTAAAACTGACAACAGACAACAGTGGAGCTGAGTATGACGACAAAATTATATTGCAGATTTTTTGTTTGTTGCAAAATTTTTAATAAAAACTGTGCATTATAGGAAACAAGAATTCAAATTCAAACATTTAATAAATGTTAATTTAAAAACATATAGCTAAATGTTGTTTTATTGAAAACTAGATGGTTTACTAATGAATCGTTATTTTACTTAAGACAAGGCAGGTCTTTATCAGAGGAATGTCTTAATAACATAATTTTTAGAGTTTTTCAAAAAAGAAAGTTTTTAAAATAAGAATTCCCTAATTGATTAAGGGGTCAGTAGGGTAATCTGGCCCGTTTTTTGACTTTTTTCATAGAAATTTTTATTCTACAATAGAACTTTTTTCACATATCAAAATGTATATCGTGGAGTGTATAAACAAATTTTTTCGAAATTTTTTGATGACATCTTCTCATGTTTGGATCATCTGAAACACAAAAACCCAATTTATTCTTAATAAGTACGTGAATGGTTATCGTCCCTACTAGAATCTTGAAAAATGTTAATAAATAAAAAAGTAATTAACATTTTTTTTTTAATTTTTCCCTATTTTTTTTTACATAAATTTTGTCGTAACATTGTCAATAAATTATAAAAAATATAGGGACAATAGCCAGACGTTTTGTGAATATTAAAAAAAATTATGCAAATCGGTTGAGTAGTTCGACCAGAATCAGGTCCGCCAATTTAAAACAGTGTGTTTTGAGAAAAACGCGCTTAAAGTTTGAGGTGTGCACGCCGAGCGCTCCGAACGTCGAGCGGTATTATTATTTTTGAGCCCTTTTCAAAATCTTCCAATGGTAAAGTAGGTTTCTACATTAATTCTAAGGGTATAAGGGAAAAGAAAAAATATTTATAAAAAAAACCCTGTACGGACTATTTTGGTTTTGAACATGTTTTTTTCCAATTATTTGAATCGAATTTTAGGTTAAGCAGAGCAGACAACAAACACTACCAATTTTGGTCATGCTAATGGTAAATTAGTTGAATAAAAGCCATAATATTTATACACATGTAGATAACTAAACCAGATAAGACTATTTGAGCTGTCAAATGGGCATGTAAAAGACTAATTTACAAAATATCAAGGATATGTGCATATGACAGTTTTTAAACTCACTGAAACCAACAAATAAAACGTAAACCAACCGTTGAAGAGAAGAAATTCGCTCACATTCTGTCAAGCAATACAAACAAACCAAACCTCAGGCCACAGCAAACGGTAATTAATCAACTCAAATTGATACAAATCACTTGTAAACACAACAAAGAACGAAGGTAAATAGGAATGATGAAAAAATGCGCACACATACATTCATACATAAGTGATAGAACTAGATTTATTTTGAAAAAGAAATAGTAAGTTCCGCAAGGACCCCACAAAGGTTGCGTTAGTCGCAATCGAAAATGCATAAGCATATAGCCACTCATACGAGCATAAACGAAAACAAAAAATAAATTTACAACAAATCCAATCACACAGACTATGCAAGCCTGGTATCGTGCCATCAAACTACTTCGATAAGCCGTTTTAGACATTGACACCGATAAACATACAAGCACATTTGCAGCTTGGCTCGATAAGCGATTTTCGATTGCGCACAACAATTCAATTAAGGCAATTGAAAAGCATATCCTCGCCATAGCACTAAGAAACAAGCGCCACACAGAAAGAATCGAAGTGGCAGCAAAAATCTATGTATGTTGCATGACCCACGGCGTTTAACGCACGCTACGAAAAAAATTGCGCGCTCACGCTAATTGGCCAAATGAAAGCACGACACAACACAACAGAGGGCAACAAGGGAGCATAAAAATCTTTGTTGACAAGAGCCGAAAAGTATGCGTTGCAGAAGTTCAGACAAAAATAAGGTGTATGCACACAACCTTCTATTTGTATATACGACGATATACAGCAAAATAGTAAGCTGCGCTAGTGATGTATGGGAAGGTTGGGGTAGAAATCGACAAATCGTCACATCACAGATTGCAGTTGAATGATTATATGCAAATTGGATTAAAGTGATGCAGTTATTTAAGGCAATTAAAAGTAAACAAACTAACTCTGCGTACGTAGTGCGCACTCGAACGAGGAGAAAGCATGCATACTAAATGGTGGTGGATGCAGCGAGAGCTCAGTGCACATGCTCAGCCCTAAGCGATAGCAAAAAATGAGAACACTTAAAATAAACAGAGAGAGAAGAGTATATTTTGGTGCAAAAGCATGGGTAACAAAAAATGGTTGGGTATTCACAATAAAGTCAAAGAAGGAAAAAGCTTGTTTTGTGTTAGCAAAAATTTAAAAATCCATTTCATAAAATGTTTTGTTTAAGGTGCAATAACCTAGCCTAAAAAATTCTCCTTTAAGTAATTTTTGTGGTTAAGATTCAATATCATTCAACATTACATAACATAACATTGTTATGTGTAAGGTTTAATATCATTCAAAAATTCGTCTCAAAGTCAAAGTAAACTCTCTAAATAATTTATAATAAATTAATTTGCACATATTTCAGTGAAAATTATTTAAAAAAAAAACTTGTAAGTATTTGTAGTTTCACTTTTACTGTTTCATTCAAACTGACACTTTCTCTATTTTCATTTGACGACGGCACTTTTACAAGCACCATTACGACTTCTCTTACAACTAAAACAGTTTTGAATTATGAAGTTTCTATACATTCAGGTAATAGATTTATATTAGTACTTAACTTTAAGAAGGAAACATTTAAACATAAAATAACCGACCGATTCCGACCACCCCATAGTCAAATATTCTCTCATAAACTCAGCTTGGAATCACTCAACAGACGCTTTCCAATGCCACTCATTCGGCAACGGCTCTCTGTTTACATAGAAGAAACATTGCTCACCCGCAGGCACATTGCCGCACTTGTGTGTACATATGTATGTATATCTTTAGCGATAGACTGCAGTTAATCCCACAAATTGGTCGAAAATATTGAAATCTGCATTCGCGCAAATATATACTTTTGGGAATGAAATGAGTCGTGGCTGCTGAGCAGAAGGTTTGTGAGTAAAAGTCGTGTGCTTATATCTACGTAAATGTGTTTGTGTGCTGTCGTCGCTTAGCATTGTGGAAACCAAAAGAGACACCAATTATAACAGTAAAATATGCGTACTGGCACTGCTACACAAGCACACACACATATTTACAAACACGCACACAACACAAAAGGACGAAAGACTGCACGAATGACTACCGACAGACCGACCAACAGCTGAACGACTGCATGCATGATGATGATCAACTACACTGCCGGTCAAACAGCCCGCCATATGGGCAGGAAGCTTCTTTGTACGCCTGAATGTATGCTTCACTCCATGGGCTATAAATACGCGCGCGCAATTACGGTCATAAATCAGTTTAAAAGAAATTTCGAACGCGTGAGGTACTAGAGTAATAGAGACAGCTGAGACAGAAGAAACAATTTAACTTCAACTAATTGCTCAATTAAAATTTGCATAAATAACATTATAAGCACTGAAGGATTAAAAAACATGTTTTAAATATATTTTTCCTGCACTCATATTTCTCCACGACACACAAAGGGATTACGTGTGCTTGTTGATGAGAATATGTTCACTAATTGGTTAACGGGAACGACTGGTTCAAAAAGTGGCACTGGTAACGGCGGCACACCAACGGCTAGCAGCAACGTTAATAATGGCAATACAGTTTCGGTAAATGCAGAGCCTGTTATGCTGCCGATTGGTACTGTCGCTGCAGCTGCTGGATCTGTGGCGTCTAGCATTATGTCCACGCCGCCTGATGTAGTGCTCGAAGTAGGTCCAGCCGGTCCGACCAGCGTACGCTTTGTAGCACACAGTATAGTGTTGGGCATGCACAGCGGTTATTTGCGCTCTGCAATTCGTCTGGAGGAGAATGCGGCCATTGTTGGCGCGGGCAATGAGTTAGTTTTATATCTGGGCAATGTGACCGCAGAGCAATTCGGCCCATTGCTCACCTATATGTATACCGGATATTTAGATTTGAGTGTGGAAAATATATTTGGTGTGCTTCTGGCTACACATGTACTTCATATGCCACGTGCATTAGAAATTTGTCGGTAAGTAGTGCAACGATGGGTTACCTTATGCGAAAAAAGCTTCCAGTTAGAAAATTAAGTGTTTAATGCAATATTTATTTTTTATTTTATAGTTCCTTTTTAGCACGAGCTCAGTCCGAAGGCTATTTAGCGAGCAATCCTTTGGCCGCCCAATTATCAAGTGCTGCAAACTCAAGTTCGAAGGTCATACGTCCCATACCCAGTAAGGCTACACTCCCGAATTTCGGTTTCGTACCCCTCGTCGCGACACATCAGCTTCAACAGTCCCAAACTGCCATAGCATCCAATAACAGCCAAAACTTCAAGCAGTTACCACAAGTATACGAGAACTCTCCCGCACTGGCTGTACGCAACCGTTGTGGTATATTACGTCCACCGAGCAGCAAAGAAATTGACATTGACCAAACATCGCCTATGCAACAAGCGGATGTTGACGACGATGACGAAGACGTTGAAGTCTTCATCGACAACAACACAGAGTCTGATGCAGACGGTGAACTGGACTGCACCATTTCAGTGACTTCGCACTCTTCTCAGCGCGATAAAGACACGGCTGACAGAAAGCACGAGTCTAGCGACAACAAAGTGGAGCATGAAATTATCTTAACAGTTGCTGAAGCGCCAGTTACGCTAGCTAAAGCGCGCACCGAACGCGACAAGGAAATAGCGCGTAACAAGTCAAATGCATCGCTTAACGATGGAATAACCGCAAACAACACAAACAAACGTGATCGACGCAAGCACACACGTACATATCACAAGTCAGGAAGCTCTCGCGTGTCTGGTCTACAAGTTGCCAACGCTCCCATACCCGCTTCTCAACTTGATAACAACGAAAGCTCGAAAGTAATCATTGATGTCGCGAGCTGTGATGGCCCAGTGCGTTTCAGACGCATACTCAACACAGCATACGGTCACAAGCCGGAGGACTATGCGGTAATGCCAGAGCGAACTCAACAAAGCGTTTCTCTTTCCTTTCACCAACAAATGGCAAAAGCGATCAGTCAGCACAGACAACTCGCCACGGCCAATGAAGAATCCGAAAATAGTGAATCCAGCGGCGGTGCTGGAAATATTGCGAGTGTTAGTGTTGCTGGTACTGGCAATGGGAAGCACAATAAGAACGCTAACAACGAGATTTATGTATGTGTCTATTGTAAACACACGTTTAAATCACAATATTGCTACCAGAAGCACGCGAAGCGGCATCTCAATCCGCTCAGTCTCAATTGTGCGGCAGCCGCTTCAGCTGCCACCAATCTCGGAGCCGCAACAGACACCGGTGACAAAGCAACACCATCAGCTAAGTCTACACCATGTGCTGGTGCTGGTTACGATTTAACTGGTGGCGCTGGTATTCCAGTACGGATTGCGACAAATAAACAAGGCGCATGCGAGTTGCTACGCCGCGAAGTGCGTCCGCTGGACATGAATGTGCAATACTACCCATGTAAAACATGTGGCAGCAAATTTCCCAGCTATTATTTCGTCCACAAACACCGGAAGATGTGTCATGCCGAAGAGGAGGCCGCAGCCGCGGCAGAGGCCACGAGCAAACGCGAAAACGGTAATGGGAATGGCGGCGGTGAGAGTAAGCGTGAAAAATCGCCAGAGGTCCCTATGGATTAATATCAACATGTATACAAAGATTCGGGAAAAATATTTCATAATGTAAATATCTGCTGACTAAAAATCAATCAAAATAGCAACGAAATTGGTTGTTGCAGTTATTTATAAGACTATAATAAATGCTAAGCAAAGATCTAAAAAAGGGCAATGTACGAATTTAATTAGCAATTTAAGTAATTAACAAAAAGTGTAATTAAACTTAATTTAGCACAAGTTAAATAAAATATGAAAAATATGTGGAAAAAGGCACTTACAAATGGAATAATACGAACAAAGTAGTTAAACAGCTTAAAAAAAAGTAGTACATTTGCGTTCAAGAGAGGACGCTAATGAATATTGCAATAATATTTGAAATTAATTAAATACTTATTTGCGCTATGCAAATAATTAATGGTGAAAAAGAGTGTGAAAAGAAAAGCATACAATTTGAATAAGAAGACCCTAGCGAAGGTGAAGGGATCAGATATTAGTCAATTGTTCAAATAAACTTGAAATAAGAGCTAAATGAACCTGAATCAACGAAAAATATTTGCTCTTGTACTCCTTACACAGCGCTCCTATATAATTAATACTCATTACCGCGCCACAATGTGCATGAAAGGCCAATGAAGCTGCATACGGAACATAAATATTTGCATAAATTATGGCATCATAAAAATTGTATCCGTTAATTGGGGATTATTGAGCAGTTGAATGAAAAGAAGAAAAAAGGTGAGCTTCGGTTGCACCGAACTTAAATTACGCTTCACAAAAAAAATTATACATACAAGAAAATGATTTTTATAGTTCAGTTTGTATGGCAGTTATATGCTACAGTGGTCCGATCTGAAAATTTTCTTCAAAATTGATGTGGCGCTGCCTTGAACAATAATTCACGCCAAATTTCGTAGATATCTTTACAAATATAAACATTTTCCATACAAGAACTTGCTGAGTGATCGCAATTTGTAGGCGACTTATTTTGTAGTAATCGGATATCGGCAGTTCCCACAAATAAGTAGCTTCTTGGGGAGAAAAAGATGTGTGTAAAATTTCAGATCGATATCTCAAAAACTGAGGGACTACTTCACGTAATCAACTCAATTCGTCACGCTGATCATTTATATATTAAATTATATTAAAAATATTAAATTTTTGTTTTCGTTCGTAATTTATTGGACAGGTACTGTACATTGTGTTACAAAAAAGCACCCGGAAATTGTATTTAAATTTCCCGGGTAAATAATATTTCAAAAAAAATCTATTTTGCTAAGTTGGTAGGACTGCCCTTAATTGTTATGCCAAATATGAGCGCGAACTGTCAACCAGTTTGATTACAGAAGCTGCTTAACTTGCATTGCAGTTTTTACGATGGATAACAATATCGAACCAAGAATTTGTCTCAAATTTTGTATTTCTAACCAAATATCGTGTGCGGAATAGTTGCGAATGATAGAATTACGAATTAGCCTTACGATGACTCAGTTTTAACAAAAACACAAGCCCAGAAGCCTTCAAAGACGGTCGAGAGATCGTTGAAACGCGTTCTTGCTCGACTCGTCCCGATAAAGCTGAATCATTTTTTTCAAAAAGAGTGCGGTTCTGACCAAAAAGTGTTTCGAGGACTAGAAAAATCGTTGGCATAAGTGTATCTGGTTGGGATTACTTTGAAGGTGACAGAATAAATATTGATGAATAATTAAATATTTTGAATTTTATTTACAATTTTTTGTCACAATGTATGTATATGTAATACTATGTTCGGACCGACATTGAAAACATTTTGAAAACACATTTGTATGTTGTGGAATCTAAGTCGTTCGGACCGACAATGTGTGTTTTCGATGAGTTTTCACTGACAACTATCAATAGCGGCATTCTTTCTCTTGCTCTTGCAAGATTGCACGATGACACAAAATGCAAAAATCCTATACCGAAATATGCAAGGCCAAGAGAGCACCGATTGCAGAATCTAATGATATATGACGGCACGAAAATAAACGTGGGGTTTGGTCTGACATATTTATAGTCATAGCAAATAATTTTCTGCGTGTGTTTGTTGTTGTGCCGTTGCACCAAGTGGAAAATTCTGCGATTTCTGCACCATGCAAGGTTTTGCAAGAGCAAGAGAATCCCCCTAATATGAGAATATCAAGCGACAGCTGTTTTTGTATATGTAATGTAAGCAAATATCAAGTGACAATTTAGGGCCGGCAAAATATGCCTTCCAAAAACATCGATTAAACTAGAGCAGGCACCGATTATAATGAGAGGAATGTAAGTTTTCAAGTAGTTTTCAGCGAAAACTGTGTTTTCGTTTGACAAATTTTACATGGACGAAAACACAAATTTTCGTGCGAAAACCAGTTTTTCCCACGAAAACATGTTTTCGTTGTCGGTCCGAACATGGTATAAGCTATAATATTATATATTGAAAACATTTTCATTTAAGACATCTTCTAAAGACACTTGCTTCAATTATTATAAACTTTTGTTTATATCATTTTAATATTATTTATAAAAAGTCCTAATTAATCTATTGTTTGAGCTAAGCTGCATTTCAGTAAAATATTTCAAATATATTATTTTATTTCTCATTAAAATTTAATTTACTATCTTTAACTCTATTTTTTCCAAAAAGCACTGATCCCTTTATTGCAATTACTAAAAATAATTAATTTACCGTAAAGAATGCAGTACATGCAAAAATTATATAATTAAGTTTCAGAGAAAATTAAATTTTGCATTGTTTTCAATTTTCAGCAGTTAAGAACCACTTACAAAAAAGCTAATCAATAAAAATAAAAAATAACACTGGTAAACACTGTTTTTGACACATGAACTTTGTTATGATTTTTATTTATGTTGGTGTACCCTCATTAAAAATATATAACAGTTTAGTTTCTATCACATCCAGTTTTCTTGTGACAGCTACATACATATTCAATTCTGACCTCAAATACGTTTCTTTGTTTACATAACTGCACTTAGTCGACTGTGTAACTATTGTGTTTGCTCAATTACATTTTATTAGATTAGACATTAGATCGTAAATATGCCACGAAAGTGTTTGAACAACCCGGACAATTTTACATCTCAGCGTCGAAATTTCACATCACTAATTGAACAGTGCTATTTGGACTATTTTGGTTTTCCTGTGAGGAATCAAGACAAATCCTGGGTTCCACATAAATGTTGTGTAACGTGTGTAGGTTGGGCTAAACAAGAACTTAGACATTTGTCATTTGCTATACCAATGATTTGGACGGAACCAAAGGACCATGTAAGTGATTGTTACTTTTGTTTGACTCAAACAAAAGGTATTACTACCAAATCCAAACATACTATCCAGTATCCAAACTTGTCTTCGGCCAAGAGACCCATCCTACATAGTGCCGAACTGCCTTTGCCGATGCGTCCAAATCGATCAAAAAGTGAGAATTCTAGTCCGGAATTTGTTCTCAGACAGCATAATGAGGTATCTGAAGATAGTGACTCAAGTTATGAACCGTCAACTTCAAAAGAACCGCACTTATTGACACAACGTGATTTAAACGATTTTGTACGTGATTTCAATCTGTCTAAAAAACAGGCTGAGCTTTTGGTGTCTAGATTAAACGACTGGAATTTACTTTCTCGTGGTACAAAGATTTCTTATTTTCGACGTCGTGACAATGAACCTTAAAAAAAAACCTTACTTTTCTGAAGGAGCTGATTTAGTCTATTGTAATAACGTTCCTGTTGTGATGAATTTATTAAATTTCGAATATGATCCAAGTCACTGGCGACTGTTTATTGACTCTTCAAAAACTAGTTTGAAAGCAGTGTTACTGCATAACGGAAACAAACTTCCTTCAGTGCCGATTGCTCATGGTTCTAATATGAAAGAGACTTACGAAAATATGAGATTTATACTTGAAATAATTGAATAGAGTAAACACGCTTGGCAAATTTGTGGTGATTTTAAAGTCATTGCACTTTTACTTGGACTACCGCTTGGTTATATGAAATTTTGCTGTTTTATTTGTGAATAGGACAGTAGAGACAGAAAGTCACTATGCAAAGAAAGCGTGGCCCAAGCGTGAATCACTAACTCCAGGCCATAAAAATGTTAAAAATGATCCTCTAGTGAACCCTGATGACATACTTTTACCACCGTTGCACATAAAGCTTGGCCTGACAAAAAGTTTTGTAAAAGCTGTGCCTAAAGATGGAGATGGATTTTTATATCTTCATTCCCCCAACTCAGCGAGGCGAAAATCAAAGAGGGAATATTTGTAGGCCCACAAATACGGCAATTGCTGAAGGATAACAGCTTTGAAGAAAAACTGAATGATCAAGAAAAACTCGCCTGGAAATGTTTTGTGAATGTTGTTCAAAAATTTCTAGGTAACCATAAAGCGGAAAATTACAAAGATTTAATAAATGAACTTATGATATCATTTAAAGCTTTGAGGTGTAATATGTTCTTGAAAATACATATGCTGGACTCTCATCTGGATTTCTTTCCGGCAAATTAGTGTGATGTGAGTGACGAACAAGGTGAGAGGTTCCATCAAGACATTTCCTTAATGGAGAAGCGTTATCAAGGGAAATGGAGTCCAGGAATGCTAGCAGACTATTGTTGGAGACTTAAAAGGAACCTACCGGAAGCCAAATATTCAAGAAAATCATAAGTATCTATTGATATTACGAAATAATTCTGTAAGTGTGGCTGAATTTTGTACTTTTTACGTATGTAATATATGTGTTGATGTCACAAGAAAACATGATGTGTACATTTTTTTTCATTGATATATTATTATTTGGTGGGCCTAGTATATTCAAAATTTGATATAAATTTTCATGTGACTAAAAAAAATTACAAATTTGTTGACCAGTGTAACTAGCACAGAAAATTTAAGCGGAAATAATAAATTTATTATTCTGAAAAAAAAAAAAAAAATATCCAATTAGAATTATAAAAACGCTGATTTTTGCGCAAATTGATATTAAAACTCATTAGCGCCAATAAAAAAAATTCAAATGCCGCACAATACAAGCGAAAAAATATTATTGTGTAAAAACATAGCAATTCAATTGTGGGGGAGTCGTGACACAACAAAAAAAACGCTGAATAATTATGTAAGTAATGCGCTGGCAAAAAATATAATTTTACAAAAAAGCACTTTTTTTATGTATACAGATTAAGGTTTGTGCATTTTGGCGTCCAAAAGCGGCAATATGCTGCCGTTTGTAAGGTAAGGCGGAAAGCGAAGAGAGGGGAGCAGCACTTTGGGCCAACGAATACATTTTTAACGAGCGCGGCAAGGCATGCACAAATAGAGTGCAAAATTGATAAAAATTCGAACGGGCCACAGTGAGAATCCCACATTGCTCAGTGCCAGTGTCAGGGCAAAAACAGTCATGAAAAAAAAATCAGTGCGTCGGCGTTTTGCTGCAATACAAACAGTATTAGAAACAGCGCGAGTGTGACAAAATGTTGCAGGCGACAGCAATTAAGCTTGACGCGGGTTTTGATTGTTTGCTGCTGCATTTTATCTTTTTGCTATCGTTGCACTAGAGTAGAATCTGTTAATTAAAATAGTTTTGCCAGCTGGCATGCGCAATATTTTTTGAGGGGGATGATGTGCCTGAAAGTATGTTGCGTTTTTTCGCGCGCTGTTACCGCGCTACCTTCAGTTGTGCATTTATTTTTTATTTAAAGAGGCAATTTAAATTCACTGTTTCCGGTATTGCCTCTAGGCGGCAGCTCCACCAAAGGGGCATATGGGAAATACAGAATGGGGGCGAACTTTTTGCTTCCCTTTTACAAATATATAAAAGTTTGTCATACTTTTTTCACCTGTGCTGCTACAAGTAGGGAAAGTGAGCTAATTGGTATTTTATACATATATACACATACGCATATACATACATATGGATATTTACATCTATACATATATGTATGTATGTACATTTGTATGTAAGCAAGTGTATATACGAAAGGCTTTGACACTATGCTTTTTTCAGCTTACCAAAACCGCACATACATATACTTGTATGTATAGGTGAATGCATTGTACATGAAGATGTTCATATGTGTTAATGGATAAATTGAATAAAAGCAAGAGCCGCTGGACAATCCCCGCTTACGCTGAGCACGATGCCATGGGTGAGAAAGATATGACAGCATTTTCATACATACATACATACTTACATACATACATACATACATATGTACATAGGGATAGGATCTAAAGCAGCACTAACATTTCAAGGATAGTCAATGATAAATTAACCTGAGCGTATCCTTAAAAACAAATATACATACATATGTAGGTGAAAAAATTAAAATCTTAAAAAATATGAAAGTAATCAGTGTGTTTTTGAATCTGATAGTTGTCGGAATCAGAATTGAAACGGACCAAAAAAAGTAGTAGGTGTCATGAATTCAGTTATTATTGGTTTGATATTCGAAACAGAATTTGTATCGGTTTTGGGTGTCACGGAAACCAATTTTATCGGTTTTGCTATCAAAAACAAAGCAAGAATATAGTCGCTCACAGATTTGAAATGTAAGTTAAGAAATCAAGTTATTTTACTATTTCGAATTAATTTTTCTTTATTTCTAAACATTTAAACATACGTATAAAACACGAAATGTCTTAATTATTGAGTTTTTGGGGGGGGAAAAATACGGATATTTAAAAATATTAGATTTACAAAACGTAATAAACGTCATTTAACACCCAAATGCGTCTTTATTCATTCGATAAATGTTATCTCTTAAACTCTTTCTTTAATTCAGAACTCATTAAAAACTTTAATAGGATTGCTACCAAATGTATTCATTTGCAAGTTTTGTCACATTAGTAAACAGCTGATTGAAATATTGGTTTTGCGTATGTGCGAAAAGACGAAAATCCAAACAGATTCTGTGACACCATTAAAAATCAGAATTGGTTTGCAACTCTGACAGCTAAGCAATTCTGCCTTGGATTCCACAACACTCCTGAATATAACCGAAGAGAATCACAGCCACAGCCAAAACGAATAACAAGAAAAAACGTTAACTTCGTCATAACCGTAGCTAAAGTACCCTTCACTGATGCATTTTTCATAACAAAAAGGGTATAATAAAAGACGAATATCCTGATTTCGATGGGTCAATTATCGCATTATATCGCAGCTATGTATGTACATATATGTTACTGTGTGCCGAACTGGACAATTTCTTCGGAGATAGTACTGTTGTGTTGGTGAATAATCTAAGACAATCTTCGTGCATATATCTCGTCAAGTAAACAAAGTTTGAATACAAGGACTGGATTTAGACCGATCAGTTTGTGACAATAATGTTACGATTTAAATGTTTTCTTTGGAGATTGTACTTTTGTCTTGGTGAATAATCCAAGCCGAATTTCGTGCAGATACCTCACCTCGTCAAATAAAACAGCATATAGTTTCACATTCTTTTGGAGAAAAGGACGTGTGCAAGATTCAGATCGATATCTGAAAAACTGAGAGTTTAGTTTGTGTATATACAAACAGGTGGACACGGCTAAATCGACTCAACTCGTCACGGTGCTATTTTAAGGGCCAACTTAATATAACCTTTTACGGCAAAAATGAGCAATTATAATAATTTCGAATGGAAAGACTAATGGAAATTATGCTATGAAGTTAAGCTTATAAGGACACTGACTGTCTTTCGATTCTTTAATAGTATCAGCGGCTCTGAGGTATTCGTCTCTTAAATACTTATACTTTATATGTAGTTTTTAGCCCAAAGTTTTTTAGGAGCAGCATTTGCAAACAAAAGAAAAAAAATGTCATTTGTTTATATTTAAGTGTGCATCATGTTTTCATGAGTATTCTTTAAAATGTTAAGCTAAGGAACAAAGTTATGCATGAGCACTTTCATACATATGCGTATGTATGTACGTATATATTTGTATATGTGTAAGTAAATCAGCGGCGATCAAAGCGCAATTCAACAAAATAAGGCCACATTATTGAGCGGCAAGAAAATGTAAAAAGAGAATAAATTCTCGGTTAATACAAACAAGTGTGTCTGACTGTGTGTGTGGGAGTGGGAACGAGCAGGTCAACAAAGGACCAAAACCATTAGCCTTCGTACATTGCGGTCGAGGTAGAGAGAAAAGCTGCCGTATGCGAGAGTGGGTAATGAGACTGATCGCTTGGCTTGCTGTCAAAAAGTGTCTTTTTAATTAAAAATTTTGTTTAAGTTCGTCACACAAAAGCACGACCACTCACACGCAGACAAACATACATGCACCCTGCAATTAAGCAGTAAACTAGTTACATACATACGTACAAATGCCAGTTCCAGGACTAGAAATTTCTGTTTTGAGTTTTTTAAGTTAAGAAAAAATCAGCGGACTATATATAAATTATTTAATTACTATCTAATGGACCCTTTGCATCTAAATTTCGACAATTATGGTATGACTGGTCATATTTCAAACGAAGTTAGGCAATGATTTTCTTAAACATCAACACGTACAAAATGTCAGTTGCTTGTATGGAAGCAAGACAGTCGACTATCTACCGTAATTTATAACTTGTTGATTTAACTTTAGGGTATATAAGCATATATGTACATACATACATATGTATGTATATGCGATTGACAAACATGAGCATACACACATGCATACAAACTCGTGTGTCGTTACAAAGCGCTGCTTTATCACAGCACACCCTTGCAGCAGTTTGCTGCTTGTCCTTTTGCTGCACTGTATCCTCGGCAAATTTATCTTTTAACCATGCGCTGTTTTATGAAGCTTCTTAAATATTCACTTTTGGCAATATACATACATAGCTGCTGCGGTTTTGCGTCAATTCAATCGTTTCAAGGTATTTTTCATTACATTTGTATTAATACCATCACATTATAATGCACTTTACTGTTAATTCCATTAATTACAAAAAAATCACGATATCAGCTTTTCTTATTTCGCTCACGTTCTTTACTTTTAAAAATAGCTAAGTATAAGGATAAATATGTCAACTTTTCTGTGCCACTTACCTTTGCCGTCGATGGCATTGTTGCCTTCAGTCGTTGTGAATGTTATTGATGTTGCAGTTGCCGGTGTGGCGTTGAGGGTCACACCGCTGCCATTGGAAGCCGGCGTCGCCACAACATTCGTAGTCAATGTTGTTGTGAGCGAAACACCGACGAGTGGTGTGGATATCACCACGCCAGCTCCAGCTAGAACATCCATAGAATTGTTATTGTTATTTGCAGGATTACCGCTAAGAGCGTGTAGATTCGTAGTGGAGTTGGTTAGTGTGGAGGAGGAGGAAGTGTTGTTACTGTTGCTTTTTGTAGTTGTGGAGGAGGAGGAGGAATTTATGGCGGAGCCATCTACGTTCGTCGTGACGTCGAGACGCTTCCGTTTTGGATCACTGTGATGAAAAGAGAGGAATATTAGTAATTTTCTAGAAAGCATGTATTACACATATCTGCAGAAAAACAGTTTAATTATTCATTCAATAATATGATCATGTCTAAAACGGAATTATGATTGAAATTTCTCTTAATGTCTATATCTTAATCTCACATGGAATACTTTGTAGCTTTATACGATTTTTGAAGAACATTATAATATACATATGTATACGTTATAATGGGTTGTCAAAAAAGTCTTGAATTTTTTTTTTACTGAAATTTAAATGAATTTTGATGACTCATGCCCAGCTCTTGACCGATGCTACGGCTGCTACTATGCCGGTCTCTTTCAACCAATTCAGCGATTTTATCGCAATTTTCGACGACAGGCCTTCCGGAGCGTAGCGCATCTTCGACCACCTCTACACCAGAACGAAAACGTTGAAACCATCGTTGTGCGGTGGAAATGGAAACTGTATCGGGTCCATAAACTGCACAAATTTTATTGGCGGCTTGAGATGCATTTTTACCTTTATCTTAGTAGTACCGTAAAATCTGCCGTATTTTCTCTTTATTTTGCTCCATGTTTGCGACTCTATAACTCACGAACGACTTAAAAGAAACGACAATCAATCAAACACGTGTTGAGCTTTCCAAAAAGGTATAGCATGACTCGATGCGACGAATAAAACTAGAACTACGCGCTTTCAGCGCCAACTAGCGAAAATACCGCAATACTTTTTTGACAACCTAATATGTTAAATTACTTAAATTGACTTATGTATATCTGAAATTCATAAAAAACTATTATTGGAAAGTTTAGCTAGTAGATAGAAATTGTTTTCAACGATATTTTCCAAATATTAAACCTTGTTCCTTAAATTATTCCTTAAGGGTTTTTGAAAAGAGAGTTAAAACAACTCGTAGTTGTGGACTTTAGAAGGTGAGTCGCTAAATTAATATTGTAGCTTTATAAGATTTTTGAAGAACATTATCGTATATACGTTATATATAGAAGATCTGCCTTTTTTCACCCTAGTCTAATCTTATTGACCATTACCTACCTTTTTTGCAAATTTTAATAGAAAATATTTCAATGGGTACTTATTTTAGTTGATACTCACCTAACATCTGAGTTGACATCATTACCGGCACCAACGCCTTCCACTTGCGCCGCTTTGAGTTTTTGCCCAAGAAAATTGCCAGCGGTTGTTGAGGTAGTGGGCGTGGCCACACTATTGCCAGCGCTCACCTTAATACCGCTGGCAGCATCTAAGGTGTTTACAGCCGCGACCGTTGCTTCTGTTGCTGCTGCGCCGATCTTATCGGCCACAGCAATCATTTTGACATCTTCATTGGCGCTAGCTGCAGCCACCGCCTGAGCCATTGTGGTAGCATAAATAGTTTTAATGCCATTCGGAACGACACCAGGCGGATGATGTACCATGCCAGGCACGACATTTGTGACGCTGAAGGTGTTCGTGTCCGCTGGTGGAACATTAGTACCACTACCACCGCTGCGAACAACGACACTCTTTTCGTCCATCAGTTTTTTACTATCCACATCCATTTCGCTATTCGCCGCTATTGGTACGAAAGCTGCTAGCGACTTTCTACTATTTTCATCCACATTTGAGGCATTGCTGCTTGCATTGGTGGCTGTGGTAGCTGGCGCCGATGTTGAAATTGTACTTTTTGAATTTGCTTCGCTGGCATTCGTGTCGTCGCTTTTCGCTTTCGCCGCAGTGCCACTCTGTGCGGCATCTGTCGTTGCGGTTATTGCATGTTGACCAGCTGCTGAGCTTTCAGAAGCTTTATCAACCTCGCCAGCTTTTGTAGACGCCGTTGGCGTGGCGGTAGCTACAGTTATGCTGTTGCTGTTATTGGACGTGTTGTTAGATTTTTGAGCTGCAGTGGATGTAGCGTTCGCCTTGCCTTTGGCTACTTCAGTCGAGTCTGCGACGATGGTGGTTTCGGATGCTGCCGCAGTAGCATTGTTACCATTGTCTCCCTTATTAGTGGACTTTGCATGAGCAGTTGCTGCAGCTTTTGCAGCATCCGCTGCTGCGCGTTCCGCGGCACGCTCTGCTCGTTCAACGCGTTCTCGCTCCGCTGCAGCCGAACGCCCGCCTGTCTTCTGTTGCTGTTCACGTTGCAAGCGAGTTGTTACGCCTGTTGTCAGTGAATCAATAATGCACTGTGTCTGTTGCTGTTGTGCCTTTTGCGGGTTTCGTGACGATCGCGTACGTTGCCGTGACTTACGCAGCAGCTGCTTGTAATTCTCCGTTTTCTTGCTGAGGTAGTAGTAGCGTACGCAATCCTGTGCTGACTTGCGATCCAAACTGGCCGCTATGGCGCCAAAATTCTTCGGATGTTGTAAGAATTTTTCTTTAAAAATCTCTTTTTCCCCTGCAGTCCACACATTCAGTGTCTGTCGCTCCTTATGAACCACAACCATATCCTCAATAAAGCCGTTTTCATTGTGGTAGACGCAACGACGTTGACGAGCATCAAACATCAGTGGTGGTATGACGGCATATGAACGCATCTTTTTATCCTCCATGGCTTGCTCTTGCAGGCCGTCCATGATTTCCTCCAAGTCGGCCTCAGATTTGATACGTGAACCAACGCGATTGAAGCGCTCCTTGTCCTCACGTTGCTTACGCAGCTCCGTGAAGACTTTCTCAAAAAACTCGCGATTCTTAGCCTCCCGTGCCTTTCGCTTCGCACTGCCTTCCGACTTTTCGACGCGCTTTTGCCATTCACTGGACATTTGCGCATATGTTTCCACCAACCCGTTATTGTGCTCCCAACGCTCATGTTTCAGTTTACATATGTGCTCCAGCAATGGCGTGCGCACTATCGTTTGATGCCGTTTAATTAACGTCGTCAGCAGCTCTACATCCAACGGCTGATTATACAACGGCAATGTGATGCGGTTACCGCAATGGTTGAGTATGGAATGTTGCGCGGCAGCCGTTTTACGGTTCGCCTCGTATATTTTTTGCGCTAATGTTTGCAATCTCCAGGTATGCTCCATTTTTACTGCATCATCGTTCTCAGCAGCAAGTATTTCCTGCTCACGCTTTTGTTTGCTCAGTATGACCTTGTCATTGAGGCCTTTTTCCTGCTTACGCAACGTCTCCATCGTATTTTCTGCACTCTGTATATCTGCGTCCACCTTCTGTATTTGCGTTAGCAGATCCTCCGTGACGGCGCTGCCACGCTCCTCGACGTTGTCGTTTGGCAGTGTAGGTGAGATGGCTTCAACTTGCGGATGGTATCCCTCAGATGAGGACGAAGATTTCACGGGAGGTGCAACTGTGCCACTACTTGCTATCAAAAAGGATTCGTTTGGCAGAGCATTTAAGACGCCGACACTACCGCCAATGCCAACTCCTCCAATACCACTGCTTCCACCCATCACTGTACTTGTAATACTGCGATTAGTAGGTGGTGTGCCCGCTGATGTTAACATCGGTGGTTGAGTATCCACTTTCAACTGTTGCATCGCTGAGGGCGGTGGTTGGGTATTAACCACGTGGCTGCTTGAAACTACGGTCAAATGCGAATGTGGAACAGACTGGTGCAATATTTGTGATGCACTGTTACGAAAATTACCTCCAGCTATGATCTTCTGCTGTTGTTGTTGCTGCTGTTGGTGCTGATGTTGCTGTTGCGCGACTGCCAGCGATGCAGCAGATGGTGATGTTTGACGTGGCTGTGGTTGCGCGGCGTTCATTACTTTGGGTGGCAGGTGGTTTGAGTTGCTGACTGTATTTGCCGTCGTTTCTGTCAGTCGCATTTTCTTGTAAGGCTGTCCCCCCGGATCGGGTGGAGCCTGTGGCAACTGTTGATGTTGTTGTTGCTGCTGCTGTTGTTGATGTTGCTGCTGGCTGCGCGCATTCGCTGCCGCTACAGCATTAGCGTTCGCCAGATATTCACTGGAATAGTGATGCGCTGGCAGTATTATTCGCTGGCGTATTAAGTTAGCATTGCCTGCTGCGTTGTTTGCATTTAGAGGCGATGCTGCACTACCGCCTCCGCCTCCAACGTTCGCACCGCTCAGCACATGCGCTGCATTGACCGCTTGTTGTCCTGAAGATGGCTGTTGGTGCGCGAAATGTAAAGCTTCAAGGTGGGATCCACTGCCAACACTAGGTGGTGGTGGCTGTAGACCACCTCCCGGTACTTGCACAACGCTGGTGGGCACTTGCGCGCCGCCACCCGCTGCGGCAACTGCTGCTGCTCGTTGAAAATCGGGTGCCATCTGAGGTATTCGCGTGTAGGGGTTGTCACGATATTGAGCGCCTGGTGGACCAATGCCGTACGAAGTTTGCTGAATGTAGGGATGCGGCGCTTCCCGCACTGCACCGAGTTCCGCAAACTTGGCGTACGTGTTGGCGGCGGCCGCTGAGCCTGGACCGGGTCGTGGTGGTGACAGAGGACTAGCTGCAGAACGGGCGGTCTGCGGTTGCTGCTGATGATGGTGGAGATGATGCTGCTGCTGTTGTTGTTGAGCGGCTTGCTGCTGCTGGTGCTGCTGAGCAGCTTGCTGCTGCTGTTGCTGTTGCTGCTGCTGTTGCTGTTGTTGATGCTGCTGTTGTTGATGTTGCTGATGCATTTGATGCATTTGCTGATGTAGTTGTTGCTGGGCGGCGGCAGCGACTGCAGCTGCTGTTGCGGCCGAGTGAGTAGATTGCTGACCAAGTGCGCCGCCGCCCTTCGTGTACGACTGCGACCCATCGATTGGCCTGTAGAATCAAAATAGGGACGAAAACCAACCGATTATTAGATTTATTTGTAATGAATAAATATAACTAATGCAAATAGATAGAAAACAGATTAAAATTCAATAAGGACAAAAGAACATACATATGTATATGGCACATATTGGATACTGCGAGTTAAAGCAGCAATTTTTAAAAAAATTATAGGCATCATACCAGAGGCAACTTCATATTTTTATTGGAAAAGTGCTGACTAGCAACTACACAAATAATTCGGCATTATAGTAGTGTCACTGACATTAAACATGTCTTGAATTATTTTAATTTTTCAAACACTTACACAAATAACACAACGCCAATATTTAAAGTGTGTTGATAATATTGATAGAAACAACATAAATGCCAGCAATAAAATCATAACCTTTAAATACATATGTATGGTAGGTATTTACATAGAAAACCACATTTTTTTTAACAACAAACACAAAAATTTTACCTTGTCTGCTTAACACTATTTGGAACGCTGTAAATGTGTGGAGAGCAAAATCACTTGAGCAAACCCTTACAATACCTAGTCCGATAAATGTTTTAATCACTCTTTTGAATGCCGTCTCTACTAATGAAATCTATTTTAATGATAATAGTATTTTCTTTTCGAGTTTACGAAATAGTAAAATTTTAAAGTAATAAGGGTACGCCTTTCTTTGAGATTATATTCATTTGTGATTTGCAAAAAGGTGAATTTTATTTTGCCTATGTATCGAATATAAGTATGTACATATGAATGTATATTTGAAAATATTCTTTATTTACTTTAAATATTTTGTTCTTTTGTATTTTCAATTTCAGATAATTTTAAACAGCCAGGCAATTTTTTTCGGAGCAGTTCCGGGAGATCGGCTTTGGAATCAAGAAAATCCATAATATACATACAATATTAAAGTTTGTGAATGTATATTATTATAATTTTTATTTAACAAATTCTTCTCTTCAAATAAAACTCACAAAAAACGTGTTTTTCTGACTTGAAAGTGAATAAAAAAAGTCCTTAAAATATACTTAAAATAGGTACCACTAATTTTTCTTTTAAATAACCGAGTTGTTACAAAAATAATTAGGAGATATTTAATTGTATACATTTTTATTTGATATATTAAAAAATCAAACATAAATGTCAATTAAAATGGCATATATAACGTAAATTAATAATAATACGGATAAAAATCTAAAATTCATGTCGTCATTAAAGTATGTATAATTATATATTATATAATTATTAATAGAAAATAAAGAAAATTTTTTTACAGAAACGTAAAAAATTGGTTGAATTTCATTAAAAACTATTGTTTCTATCATGATTATCAATCACTTCTTGCATTCGGTTTGGCATAGAATTAATAATCCTACGGCAGGTTTTTATGGGAGTGCCATACCGTGTTACATACTTGTGTTTGTACATATGTAGGTTTGCTTCCCGATTCTCTTTTTCCAGTTTATCCAAAGATTTTCAATTGATTTCAGGTGTTGTGATTGGCTTGACTAATCCATAATGTTGTTATGATGAAACCCATTATTTTCTTGCTTTGAGGAGTGTTTGGGGTTGTTATGTTGCATAAATCGCCAACGAAGTGGCATATCCTCCTTAGCAAATGGTGATGGTTACTTCTTCCGGTATGTTTTTGTAATTATACTTGTCCATTTTAGCATTAATAAGATGAATAGGGTCGACTTCATATTAGGAGAAATAACCCCAAACCATTATATTGCCACCCCTATGCTTAACACGTTCTACCCGGGGCATTTTTTGCGTGTTCGTATACAGCGCGTGCACGAGAAACCAGATTGTTCGTTCAACGGAACTCTTCTACTGCGCAATATGCACGCAAAACCAACTTGTTCGTTCGCGGAACTCTTCTACTGCGCGATAGTTTTCGTTATTGTGAGCTGACAATTTTGCGAATTTTGAAGAAGGTATTCGGTTAGTTGAATAGCGATTTCTAAAATATTTTAATAACTACTCTAACTTTTGGATATTTATTCTATTAAAATTTACCATAGAAATTATGAATTCAGACGATGACATGGAGAATATACAAAATTCTCGAAGAAAAATTCGTAGAATATATTTATCATCGGAGTCAGAAGATGAGAATTCAGACAAAATTCAGCAAGATTGGAGTCGTGTTATAACAGATTCTGCGCTCTTTGAAGACTGCAGTGAAGAAGAACACATCATACTTTTTAAATGCTCAGTTTCATTTTAGATACTAAGTTTGAAGAATTATTATTTTTACTTTTGAAAATAACTAAATAACTAAATTTTGTTTTGCTTCAAAAAGAACTGCAAAAATAATTTTTTTTTATGTTCAAAACGCCTACAATAAATATAAATTTATAATTTCCAATCTATTTTGTTTTATTTCTTTCTAGTATGGTTCGTCTAGTATGGTTCTTCTAGTATGGTTTTTGAATTAAAAGTATAAACATTTGTGTACCACCGGTGATACACACCGCCAGATAAATGAATTTGCCTGTGTACCACCGGTGGTACACACCGGATAAAACGTGTTAACTGTTTTTACGCATATCGCGATACGAATTCTTATCCTTTTGGTCGTCTGACATTTCTTTATTATCGCATTTTGTTGACAATACTAAGTTTAGAATACGCATTTAAAATCCAGTTAAATTTTGCTGCTCTTTTTTAAAGCTAGTTATTTTCTTATATTTGTTTTCTCCCCAAATACATACAGTCATAGACAGTGGAATAGCACACGTTTAAAATAAATATTCAAACAGTTTTCAATCTTCGTCTTCTTTACTGGCCTAAACGCCGTTAACGCGGTTATAGCCGATTTAACAACAGCGCGCCAGCGTTTCTTCTTTTCGTAATGTGGCGGCAATTAGAGATTCCAAACGAAGCCAGGTCCTTCTCCATCTGGTCTTTCCAACGGAGTGGAGGTCTTCCTCTTTCTCTGTTTCCCCCGTCGGGTACTGCATCGAATACTTTCACAGCTGAGGTGTTTTCGTCCATTCGGATGACATGACCTAACCAGCATTCGATCGAACGATGAGCTGTGTGAGAAATACGACGGCATTGACATAGTTCAATGAATTAAAAGACAATGACTTCGCTTGGCTAGGTCAAATCAATCTTTAGTTTTATAAAATAAGTGCATCGTAATAATTTTATATGTTAGTATGTACATGTCTTGAATTTTACAACTTACAACATACTTATATTTTGGTAAAAGTTATCTTAAATTGCTGCAAAATATAATAATCCGCAAAGCTTTTGCACGTAAAACAATGGATAGAGCTAAAATCAGAAAAACAAGACTGCTCCGTTTCAACCTTCGCGATAAATTATGGCTGCAATAAATGAGGAATTTGGGTTTAGTGTGTCCAGTAAACTTGTACGAAGGCATCTCAATGATGCTCAGTTGCTTCAATGAATGAGTCGAAAACCATGGCTGTCCAAAATAAACAAAAGTGCACAGCAGCACATTTAGAAAAGTACGTTAAAATTTTGGGAAAATAGTACTTTGTACCAATCAATCAAAAGTGAATCGTATCCGATAGCAAACCATTTTTCCATCACCCCGGGTGTCAGGCATATAACTCCAGATACACCACAAAAACTGTTAAGCACGACGGTGGTAGCCAGACCATCAATGGAAGGGACGAATTTTTATACTTCAACATTCTCTAAAATACTAAACCATGGAACCTTTCGCGTTTGAATTGATGACTGTGAATTGGATTTTTATGCATGACAACGATCCAAACACGCAGCTTAAAATGTGATAAATTGACTTGCTGCAGAAAGTATTAAAAGCAAAGTCCCAATGCAAACCCCATTAAAAATTTATGGAGCGATGTTAAGGTGCAGATTCCCAAGAAAAAAATTCTGACGAACTTTGGACTGCGATCGAAGAAGCTTGGTACGCAATTCCATAAAGTAGACGCCAGAAGTTAGTGGAGAGTTTGCCCGACGATACCTAGCAAATAGTGGAGAAACTAAAGTATTAACGTTGTGAGTGACTAAAGGCAATAACACTTAAAATATTTCCAGCAAATTTTCTTATATTCCGCAGAAGCCGACTCCTGTGTTATTTATATGTCCAGACCAAAATACGCAATGGAAAATCAATAATCTTTTTAAACAGAATTATTGAAAACAAATTTTTAATTTTTTATACATAACTTAATTATTCCTCGAGTATTGCTGCGCTAATGAATAAATTCAATTTGTTTTATTTTTCTATTAATAATAAATGTCGTTTTATTACATGCTCAAAATGTGCGATTTCTCTTTCCACGGTTGTATGCTTTGCATTATTTCAAGTACCTGTTAGAAATCTATGTATGTCCTAGATTATAAAAAAAAAAAGAGTTTTTTAAACTTTTGCATTTCGTGCAATTGTGTAATATTGCAAAAGCAACCGCCCTGTAGTGAATTGTATGATTGTAGCTTTTCCCCTCCTAGAATTATCTTTTAAAATTTCAATTTTAATTTTTTTTCCACATGAAGCTGGCTTTCCAAATAAGACTAAGAAAACAACTGCTAGAAAAGCAAATGTTACCAGGAATACCTTGCCGCGTGTTGTTAAAGCGTACAGCAAAGACCTGACTTTCAATAGAAAGCAAGGAAGTGGTAGAACGAAAGGTTTTAAGAACACTGACGTTGTCATGAATGTAATAGCGCTTTTTACGAAAAATCCCAACACATCCGAGAGAACAATAGCGGAAAAATTAGAGTTCTGAAACTTCCAGAAAGTTCCAAACAGGTATTCTAAAAAAGAGAATATGGCAAAAGAGCAAGCTACCTTGATATCTTTAAAAATATTGACTGCTGCATTATGGATGATGAGACTTGTATGCTTGGGGACTTTTCTCAGCTTCAAGGTGTGAATTTTATGTTGAAGATCAAAGAGGGAAAGTCCAAGAGTAGTTTAAAACACAAAAAAAACAGAGTTTCCAAAGAAATTTTTGGTTTGGGAAGCAATTTGTAGCTGTTGGTTAAAAAACAACAGCTCTTTTGTTAAAACTAGAACTATCAACACTGATTTATACATACAGGAATGCAATTCAACCGCAATTGCTTGGTGATAATTGCAATTTTTTTTTAAATTCCAATCAACCTCATTGGCAGAGTTGAAACCCCTAATACCACAAAATAAATGAAGCTTGACAAACACATCAACGGAAACGTTTTTTGATGGATTGAGTTGATATTGATAATACCGGAAAACATGGGCTTTGGAGCAAAACAAAAAAATAAAATAATTCGCTATTGAAATAAGATATTCCAGTGTTTTCCTTTCTTCTGCAACAATTTGTGGTGTACAAATTATTAATGATAAACCAGTAATGTTTTTAAAATGCACATAAAATATATTTATAATACAAAATGTTTCGTGCTTTTTTCACATGCTTTAACCATCTGATCAATTAGAAAAGATATTAATTTAATTTTGAATTAAGAATTAAATATGATAATACGTCATTTAATTACACATTTTTACATCTGACTATTACTGTGTCCCGTTTTCCTTATATTCTGCAACTTTTTTATTCTAAAATACTATCTTGACTTCTAATAGCTTCATAGCAATGAACTATAAATTAAGCATAATCTTAAAAAACATTTCATAATTAATATAATTAAGAGGATAAAGGCGGTCAGAATTTTCAAAATAAAATCGATTTTTTTTTATTTTTAAATATTCTTAGAAAATTATAGGTAAATTCGACAAAAGCTTTTTGAATTATTCCATAATTAGTAAACGGTAAAACTTCAAGTGAGTTTTTTCAAAACTTGTGACCACTATAACACGAAAACCGCTCAGTAGATATCAATACAATTTATACAATTATACACGAAAAACTAGAGCCTTATCGGGGGATTTCTTGTTTAATTCCGATTTTTTTATACACCTAATTTTGTTTTTACTTAAAACACCGTGTAAAAAACATTGATCATTTTGTGCTATTTACAATTACCAGTACTGTATCCACAAAAAGAGGATTCCTCTTAATTTGTGATATGTAAATCTGACAAATAAAATTTATGGCCAAGAAAATTTCAATTGTGCTAAATGAAATAAAATCTTGTAGAAAATTAAAAATTGTTTTATTTTCAGACCGTATTAAACCAAAATCGTGTTAAAAAAGAAATTTAAGTGTAAGAGCTGGTTTTCTGAAAATCAGGAAAAAAAGGACACAATTTTATAAATTATGATGTATAACTCTCTTTTCGGCTAGTAGCTTTTTTCGCTCTCAACAAGTCCTTTCTTCTGCTAATTTTTGTATTAATAACCGCTTTTCCAGTATAAACTTTGCTAGGTAGTGATAGCAAGCATTTATGAAACAAATTTTGGTGCTATGTGTTTATACTTTTATAAAAGAAAATATATTACTGATTACATCTAACCCCTTAATTTATGCGCTGCCTTTTCACGGCAACACCACGTTGTTGAGTTGTTTGTTGGAGTGCTTTCTGAGCTTGAGGATTCATGGGCATAGCCTCGGCCAACATAGCAACAGTGCGACGCAATTCCGCAAGTTCTGCTTGCATTTTATCAATATTTGATCTATGTGAATAAGAAAATACATTTTAATATATTAAAGTTGGCATTCCAATTAAAACTTACTTATCCGCTGGTTGTGTAGAAATAGAAGGAGCAGGCGAACTCTGCAAATTCGCCAATGGTATGGGCGTGATTAATGGAACAGTAGGTGGAACAGCTGATGAAGCCACTTGTATAGACTGCTGTGTACCAGTATTTGGTTCTACCAATTGTCCAATTGTGTCTCTACTTACCACAGCAGTTATCTTCAAGTTTGGATGCATTCGCATAGGTAATTGTATGGCTGATGACTTTGCAGGGCCATTGGGTGCAGTATTTCCTGTAACTGGTGTAACATTTGTTCGAATATTTGCATTTGTTGCGTTACTGGTCGTAGTTGTTGCAGTTGTCGAAAATGTGTTCGCAGTTACCACACTACGTGCGTTTGACGATGTCGCAGAAGATACCGAGTTCACGCTTGTTGACGCAGGCGAAGCGCTACAGACAATAGGAACGCTAGGACCATGACCTGCCATAAGCTTCTTCAACATTTGATCGGCACTCACCTTTTGCGACTCAAGCAATTTTCGCATTGTAGCCGGATCACCCTCGTTGATTTTACGCAAAGAATCGCCATCAGCATCGACGACAACATAATTCACTATGTGAGCATGTGTATTTGGTACGATACGAAAAATACTTTTCGGTTGGGGTGATGCGGTTGGATTGGGATTTTTCAAATCACTTAATTTTGCAGAACTTCCTTCCACTTGAAAAACAGTTGTAAAACCATTTATAAGCATGGGTTTCTCCATAACAGAAGGCTCTGTTACAAATTGTGTAATTTTGCGTTTCGGCACCATTGACACCAGCTTAATAACATTACAGTCAGCATTTTCACATCGTCGCTCAACATTGTTGTTGTTCCCAGCCCCTGCTGTTGATGAACTACCTCCTACAGTATTGGCAGAATCATTACCGGCTGGGTTGGATAATGTGGCCAATGTAGTCATATTAACAAAACTGTTGTTAGAAGTGCAGAAAAATAAGTATTTGCAGGCTGTCCACTTAATTTGTACACAACGGTTAATGTCCAACTAC
Source organism: Bactrocera tryoni (assembly GCF_016617805.1). Taxonomy (NCBI): domain Eukaryota; kingdom Metazoa; phylum Arthropoda; class Insecta; order Diptera; family Tephritidae; genus Bactrocera; species Bactrocera tryoni. The sequence continues at coordinate 61,204,357 of NC_052502.1, read as the reverse complement.
AAATGTCGATTCAGTGAAATATCTACGATAAAAGATGTTTAGAATATTTTAAATAGAATTTCAACTATTTTATTTACCATTTCATTGATTTAGCAGTGTATACAAATTTTTTAGTTGCACTGTAGTAATGTCGTTTCTTTAATAATTGTGAAGCCACTAGAAATCATGTCAAATTGCGCCGAACAAATGCATTAACAGCTTGAATAATTCCAAATTATATACTTTTAGAATAGTATATGTAGTCACCTTTATTTTTGTTTTTGTTTTGCGGTTCAACGTTTTTGAGTTAATAATATATTTGTGTTAATGCAATTAATTATTGAATAATTCCAAGCAAAATTATTAACATCTACTTTGCACATCTAAGCCCTCTGCCAAATCGCTTGATACTGATAATGCCGCAACCAACGAGTTGATCAGTGTTGACGCTACTAGTTAAGTATGGTGAATATTTATAAAACGTTTTAACCACATTGGAGTAAAAAAGCAAACCATAGTTTCTATCTTCAAATTGCAAACCGATTCATAAGAGTTCATGAAGCGGCCATTGAATTCCGTCTGTCATCCACAACAAAGCGGCAGAAAGAGAAGTAATGAGTACATTTCTTACATTTGTACTGCTCAGATTCGTGCCAGAGTTAAATTTGTGTGCGAAATCCATGATGGCCGCACAAAACGCCATAGCAACGAAACGGTTTGAAATTGTATGACATACATGCTGGAGTTGTAACTGGTTCTCACTGTTCGAATACAACATGTGTTCAACTTGGAACAAACTGAATCTGAACGCACATGTTTTATAATTTCAAGCACACATGTTTGAAGATTTTATGATTGCAAAATAGGAAATTTTAGATAAATTTGCCTATACATTCATATGAACGTGGTTTTGAAAGCATTTTGTTGAGTTTGGCCTTTAGTACAATAAAGAAACTAAACAAAAACGTTCATCACATACTATAATACAAACTAATTTTATCGACATTTTGCATAAATTTAATACATTATCCTCCTTCCTTTCTCTTTTTATGTTGTTATTTTATCTTTCGTTTCCAAAAGGTTGAAACCAACTTTGAATTTCTTTAACTTTTTACCAATTTCAAAGGCTTCTGCATTGGTCTATATGAACATACATACATATGTACATACATACATACGTATGTATATGTACCTTCCTCCATGTAATGTTTATAATGAAACCTAAATTTATTGCTGAAGCTTTTGTAGATTTGGTAAACGCTATAGGCTATAATATAGATCTAACTATATAATATAGATCTAACTATATAACTCGAGTTTCACTTCATAAATGTACATATGTACATACATACATATGTACATAAATGTGAGTCCGTTCTAAATTCATAAATTCGACTCTCTTGAGTAATCCGAAGTTGATCGGTCATTTCCAAACATGCACTTATGTACACACATACATACATACGTATGTAACAAATTTTTGGTCATAATATCCCAATTCAATGCAAAATTGGTATACATTATTAAAAAAAATTATAAGAAATCTTATAAATTTGACTCCGCCATCGTTGTACATACATACATACTTACATACTTACATACATATGTATGTCAAATTTATAAGATTTCTTATAATTTTTTTTAATAGTTTATACCAATTTTGCATTAAAATTGATATATTATTACCAAAAATTTACTTATGACGACAAGAATATGACACATTTTCCTCATCTTTATACGCTTTCAAAAATAAAACAATTGCGATATTTAACTTTGCAGAAAAGTGTTCTATAACGTCAAATTATACAACGCATCGTTTTGTCATGTTGTTTGACGTTGCATACCGATACTTGTTAGAATTTGAAAACAATCGTTATGAATATGCAATGCCAGTTATATGCATGTAAACACCACATATGTATGTATGTATGTGTGTAAATAGTTGTTGATAACAGTCGTAGCATGTGTATGTACATATGTGTGGACGGACATCAGCAGCACAATAATGACATATGTATACTATATAAATGTAGATAGATATGTATGTATGTACATATGTATATGCATTAGTACATATTTGCATAAGTGCAGTTCAACGGAAAACAAAAAAGCAACAACAGTGAAGCCTTCCAACAACAAAGCCATTACAATAAAAAATATATACATACATACTTATGTACATATGTAAATTAAAAGAAAAATGTACTGAACTGAACAAAATCAGCAACGAATTCAATGCAGTGCACTGAAGTGTAGCGGTCGGTAGCAGCAGCAAGCGGATTGTAATAATAGCAACAACAATAACAAATTCATAATGCAGTCACAGAAAAAGTTTGACAGCGACGCAAGCTAGTCTGAAGCCGGCGGCACTTCCCCCCTTTCGAACGTTTTCCCTTGACAATCAACATTATTGTTGTTGTTGTACTGTTTTTAATTTCTCTTTGGTTTTTTCCGTTTACATGCTATCGGGTACCTGCTCATTTGTACACCCCCTCTCCAATCATGTGTCCAACAACGAACAACAGCAATATAACGACCGCAAAAACGTATGCCCAGAATATAATAATTATAAAAACAACGACAAAAGGTACATATTCGATCACACATATACATATGTATGTATAAGATATGTACTTATATATTATAATTGAACGTGTTCGTATGCGTGCGCTTGTGTTGGTGCATGCGACTACCGACAAAGCAAGAAATGAGAAACACCTCACATTCATACAAACGAATGAGTGAAATAAAATACCCGACAGCTGCTAACTGCAGCAAAAACAATACAGTGAAGGAATACGAACGACGTCAACTTCGCAACAATTTGAAGCGCTGTTTCACAGAGAGAAGAATGTGACGAGCGCCCGAGCAGCCTCAACAACGACGTCAGCACAGGCAGCGAACTTGTTATTACGGCATTTTTTGCCTGACTCTGCTCTCCCGTCCCTACTTTGCTGCTGTTTTATTTGCACATAAAAGATTTATCAACGTACATGCATATACAGACCTCAATAAATATACATACGTCGCGCACGCAGAGGTCGTTCGTTTGTTTGTTCGAACATTCGTCGCTCAACTCGTCTGACCGCTGTTGAGTCGATTTATTTCTATTTTTGCTTGTTCATTATAATTCTACTACAGCGCCGACTCGCAATAACAATAATCTTGTATAATTTGTGTGTGTGTGTGTACGTATGCCCACTGCTATTGCTGTTACTTATGTTGGTCGTCAGCTATACAACCAACAACAACATTACCAAGGGTGCCCACATTCACTCAGCAACTCGAAGAAAATTCCAAATAACTGTGGGCAGTAACACAGCTAAGTACGATACAATACAACGTTGCCAGTTTTCATCACGTTTCTGTTTGGCGCATTTACCCGTAGAATGAGAAGCAAACAACAGAAATGAAAAACACACATACTCAGCACAACTGAATAATACAAAAACAATAAAGAAAAAAAGAATAAATGAGTCAAACAAGAATTGTTTGCATTTAGTTGAGAACACAGAAAAGAAAAGGAATATATGTACATACATATGTATGTATGTGTGTATATGTTAAACTTTTCAACGCGAATACCAAATGAATTTGGCAGCGGAACATACATACATTTGTATTTCTAGATACTTTGTAGGTGCGTAAACGGAAAAAATTAGTTTTGTTAACCAAAAAATATTAACTTTTAATTTTTATTCTAAATGATAGTTGGGATAGATACTTACATATGTACATACATACTTAAGTATGTAAATATTTACCGTATTTGCCTTGATTTAATTTTTGATTCATTTAATATGTATGTATGTGAAAATAATTATTATTTTATCTCATACAAACATACTCAAAGCCCTGACGTGGAACATACATACATATGTATGTATGTACATACATATGTAAATTCGATAGAAGAACTTTGAACCTTCCTCAAGGATAGACGCCGTAACGCAAAAGCTTTCGTAACAGTCACCTCAAAAGATAATTTTAACGGAAGTTCATGCTTGGAAGCTATAATATTTAGCATTTTATCCCTTAAAAGAGATCATACATATGTATGTACTTATGTACATATATGTATTCAATTACAAAATATCAGTGTAAGCCATTGTAAAAATCATAAGTGATTTGGTTTGCCATTTGTATGAATACCTAATGATCTTTTTGCAGTTGTATGAGCATGGCTTTTGACAAATGCAGCTGTTAGTAACTGGCCGTTTCGTTCGAGATTTGTAATCCTAACTTCCACTCTTGGTATAGTTAAAAGACTATATCTCCATCTAGATGTATACATTTACATACATACATACATACAGTAGCGGACCGTGAAATCCGGAATACCTGTGGGTTTGTATTTAAAACACGATTGTAACCGATAAGTGTAAATTTCTGCCGAAAGGATTATTCTTTTCACATAAATTTGTGTTCTGTAGACGTTTTATAACAACTTTTAGTTTTTATTCAATAGTTTCAAAATTTATTCCGTGCTCGTGTTTCTTTAAAGCTTAAATATGCCAAAATTTAAAACAATGTCCCAATTGCAAAAAAGTTATATTTTGATAAGCTAAAAGAAAATCTAACCATTCGGGGAATGGGAGAATTTCTAAAAAAGTTCGATGAAACCAGGTCTTTTAAGAGAAAAATTGGCTCTGGAGCAAAGAAGAAGACAAGTTCTAGCGAAAATCGGGTGATAGAACTGCAAAACTGCTGAGGACATTAAAGTGGAGTTATTTGAAGATGTCGGTACGGAAGTTAGCGCAAGAACTGTTCATCGAAGGCTTCAAGAGGTTGGTTTGAACGCTCATCGAGCCGCCAAAAAACCACTTTTAACCTCAAAAATGCGTCAAAACCGTTAACGATGGACAAATGGACATTAAAATTGGACTCAACTTGATTGGCAAAATGAAATCTCAGACGAGTCCCAATTTAACTTTTTTTCAGCGACGGTATGTCCTACGTGACAAAAAGAACTGGTGAGTGGTTCAAAGACGAATGTGTTTAAAGAACTGTTAAGCAGGGAGGCAGCCGAATAGTCTGGGGTTGCTTTTCCTACTATGGCCTTGGGCAACAGGCCCTAATAGAAGGAACCGTCAATGGGTATCAGGAGATACTTGAGACAGATTTAATACCTTCAATGGAAAACCATTTTTCACAAGCGGATGTCCTTATTTTTCAGGATGACTCTGCGCCCTGCCATCGTGCCAAAAAAGTAGATATCAATTTTTTTTTATACAACTAGACTTTATTACTACAATTTTAATTACAAATTTTATTCTTGTCCTTTTTTCTTCTTTAAGGCGAAGAATTTTGTATCAAAAATCGGAGTCGCGACTTTGGAGTGGCCAGGTAACAGTCCGGATCTCAATCCCATTGACAACCTTTGGATTACAATGAAGGCTCAGGTATCACAGAAGATACCCAAGAATTTAGCAGAATTGGATGAAATTCTCGAAGAAGCGTGGTATAACGGTATTGGAGCAGGAACAATAAAAAACATGATAAATTCAATTCCCGAGCGTATATGTATAATTACGTTCTAAAATATCTAGCTTACCCCGGGAATTGGTTCGATCAAGATTTTTTTTAAAAGAGTACTACGCGAAAGTACTTCAGTCACCCCAAGTATGGGCTCGATCAGCGTAATTTTTTTAGAGCGCGGCCGAAGGCCGCCAACGCAGAAAGGAGTACTTCGCGAAAGTACTTCAGACACCCCGGGTATTGGTGGGTATTATTCTGCCGAAATTCGTAATCGGAATGTTGCCAAGAAAATATATACAGTATGCAAAATCTATATTCGTACACCACGTATTTTATAGCAATTTTGCACATAAAAAAATATTGTCAATTAAGTATAAAAAAAAGTTGTGTGTTATTTTAAGTATAAATGTATATATACATACATATTTCATTTTATTAAATTAATTAATTTTCCTGAAAAAAATTCACATTTTAAGCAAATTTAACATTTTCTATAAAGCAAAGTTCATATTCGTACATTATTTTAAATACAAAATAAATTGATATTATGTAAAAATTAATATTTGGTTGGATACCCTTTTTGTTTTAAAACAGAATGTAAGCGACGTGACATCAATTTCACCAATTTTTTGGTGAGTTTTGAACATATTTTTCCCATTCTTTTCGTAAAGCTCGTTTAAGGTCCTGAAGATTTCTAATGCTATACTTTTTTAATGAATTTTTCAAAATAGACCATAAGTTCTCAATTGGGTTTATGTCAGGGCTCTGAGGTGAAGTTTTCAGGTATTTTGGACAGTTATATAATATCCAAAGTCTTGTGTCTAATGCCGTATGTTTGGGGTTATTATCCTGCTGGAAAATGAAGCGACTTCCCAAACCCAATTTTTATGCACTTTGGTGTAGATTTCGTTTTAGTATGTCTATGTACTTCTTAGCATTCATTATCCCATCAATAAAGTGCAAATTTCCTATTCCCGAAGCCCTAAAAAATCCCCAAACCTTCACAGATGATACGCCGTGTTTAAACGTGGGCATAAGGGTTTGTTTATACAAGCTAGTTGAAGCTTGAGCATCCTCAAGTTGAATTTTCATTCATCACTGAAAATCACCCTTTTCCAGAAAGGATATTATATATTTCCTTATTTTTATATATTTTTGCAAAAATTATACGTTTTCTTCGATTGATTGCATTGATAACTAGTTTTCTTCGCGTGAGTCTGCTCCGAAATCCGGTTTTTTTTGTTATTTCGTACTGTTTGTGCTGTTAAACTTATACCAAAGTTTGAATTCAAAAGAGCAGAAAGCTTCACCGCACTAATATGTAGTCACATCTTTTCTTATTTCTCGTAGAATAAAAGATTGTTGGCGCCTATTTAAAATGCATCTGTTTTGTTTTCTGACCTTTTTATTGATTCTTCCACTTTCTTTATATACATATTTTAATAATGAATTGAGTAGTGGAGCAGCTCCGTTTCGTAATTTTTCCGATTTCTCGAAGATATTTGACATCTTTATTTAAATTTATAACTAAATTTCTCATTTCATTTGTTAATTCACTTGATTTCCGTCCCATTTTTTACGCTTTTTACTTTTTTCACACAAAATAAAGCACGCTTCAAGAAATAGAGCAAACACAAGAAACTTCTTATCGGGAATTCCCAAATTTCGAAGTAACGGTAAATTCTCAGCTTTGTTATTGGGGGATGCCATGCTGTACGAATACGAATTTTGCTTAGAAATTTCGTAATGATTGCCCTAAACTAGAAATTACGTTTTAAATTTTAGAAAACTTTAGGCACTCAGAGAAGTACTTGTAATGTATAATATATTAACACAAAACTAAGTAAATCTTTCAATTAAATGTAGAAGCAGTGGTGATAATATAAAAAACCAGTGGTGTACGCATATGGATTTTGCACATCGTATGTACATATGTACATATGTGGTATGTAGTTATAAAGGAAAACTTAGTTTTCGAGATATTTGCGTTTAAATTGAAAATTACCACTATTTCAAGCACGTACTTTTTGATTAAAAATTAATTTTACACTTACTTACATATATGTATGTATTTTGCAACTTTTATATCCACTAACTCTTCACTAATTAGTTTGCACATTTATTTTACATTAGATAGGGCAAAAATAGTTTTAATTCAATATTTAACTTATTGTTCAATTCTATTTATTTAACAGTGTTAGTTTAACATAAATAAAAGAGAAAGTAAGATTAACAAAATGGAGTTTTATGCGAAAAAAACTTGACACACCCCAGTGGCAGAAAGATTTTTTGCAATACTGCGATACTGAAAAAATCTTTTTTTGGGTATAATCTATTTTCTTTATTTCTTTTAGTTCATTTACAAAAGATGTCGATAAAGTAATACCGATTATTTGACAGATTGAAACCTTTAATTGTTGTTAAATAAATAGAATTGAACAATAAGTTTTAATATTGATATAAAACTATTTTTGCGCTATATAATGTAAAATAAATGTGTACAAACTAATTAGTAAAGAGTTAGTGGATATAAAAGTGCAAAATATACATAAGTGTGAAATTAATTTTTAATCGAAACAAATAAGGAGGGGCAAGAATCAAAGCCCGGGAAATACTTTAAGGTGTAAAACCAATCATATAGTGTAAGGTCAGCCGGATGTTCGAAAATCCTGATATTAGTTGTATAGGGGTTAGGCCAAGTTTTCGCTCAAATTTATCTATTTTAGGCACAAAGATACACTGTTATGAGTAAAACACGCTCTATTATTTCATTTGGATAATTCACAAATTGGCTGATATATACGGTACAAGGTCACCCCGAAGTTCGAAATTCTTTATATTAAGAAAAGGGGGCTAAAGGAAGTATTGGCCCGATTTTTTTGACATACAGACATACATTATAAGAGAAGGATTATCCCTTAATTTCAGTTATATATATCACATTGTGACAAACATTTTCGATCAAAAGTAAACTTAAAGTACTGGTGTCTAAATATTCGGTACCTAGGGGCTTGAACGGTTTTTATTGGATTTAAACAATTTTTGGTCATAAGGTGGCACACACTGAAGACATTATTCATGTAGAGTTTTATCCCGTTATATTAATTGCTTCTTGATTTGTGCACTGGAAATTGAATGAATCAAGTGGAGTTTAATGTTTATTTTGCTATATGGGAAGTAGGCGGTAGTTGTTATCCGATTTCGTTCATTTTCAGAATGTGACATAAGAATGTAAGAAGACAAAAAGTGGGCGGTGCCATGCCCATCGTCCAATTTTCACACCGGCTTCCATAAAGCATTCTCATACCATCTCGGTGGTAAAATTGTATGTCTCTGGCGTATTTAGTTATAGATTTATCGCGCTTTTAGTGGTTTTTAACAGTACCGTTATATAGGCAGTGAGCAAGGTTATCCTTCGATTTCATCCATTTTGAGACTGTCGGTAGAAGTTCTTATAAGATTTGTACTCAGCAAATTTGGTGGGTAAATTTTAGAATAACTACGCCAGATTTCGGAATTAAAATGGATATGTACGGATAGAGGAGGTCTACCAGATATGTATGTACATATACGCGTGTTTCTCCTATTTGAAATGAATTTTACACTTATATTTTTAATTTTTTATATCCACATCACTAACTCGTTTCTACCTTTTATTTTAACTTAAATTGAGCAAAATAACTTTTATTCAATATTTAACTTTTGTTTAACTCTTTTTTTCACACAATAACAAAAGGGTTGCAATCTTATTATTAATCAGTTTTACCTTACGTACATACATATGTACATATTTTACAAAAGAACCAAAAAATAAAGAAAACAAATAATACCTCAATGACGGGAAATAAATAAATAAGGGGTATTCGTTTTTCGCATAAATCCCTTTCTGAAGTCTGAACTCTGGCCGGGATTTATCAAGATTATCAAAATTTTGAAATGAATTTTGTATCGACGGTATAATCTTTCTTTTTTATTTATTTTTATTCGATTACAAATTTTTTGTTTGTTCGCAACCATTTTCTTATTATATGAATAAATGGATTTCAACGAAACTTAAATATGGAATTAAAGGTATTTTTGCACTATTTCATACAAAACAAATTTATAGAACCGAATTATTGAAGTGTTAGTGGATATAAAAGTTAAAGATATTAGTATGAAATGCATTATAAATAGGAGAAACACGCATTTTAAATAGTTGAATTTTTGAACTTTAAATGTAAATATCTCAAAAACCATAAGTCAGCATTTTATTCCCGAAATCCTGGGACAGTATACTAAAGCTTTCCATCTTTTGAAGTCAAATGTAAAAGAAAGTGCTTGAGGGTTGGGAATAGAAGACTAACGACAACAAGCACAAAGCTAACGGCGTCAGCTGTCGGCTCCGGATTTGAACATGATTCAGAACGACTGGAATTATTTGCAACAAAAATTAAATAACCAACAAAACGCACTTGATAACTGTCTTAAAAGAAGAGTGGAACAATATATGTACATACAATATAAAATAAACAATCTCTTTCTGCTGTAAGTTGGTGGACTCAATGCCAAATCGTTTGAGAGTTGTTTTGTGACAAAAACGACTGCCAAGAAAATACTAAAAAAATAATTAAATTTTTTCTGATTTGACTTTTACTTTGAATTCCGTTCCGTCTCGCTCCTATTCTCACTGTTTCATTACTTTAAGCCACTGCAAACTGATTTTATTTAGTTATTAATAAATTGCACAAGAAACTTACAATAAATCTCTTTCAATCAGATTTGAAATATATGAGTCCTTAATAGTGAACTGTTTGCAATATTGTGCAACATCCATACTCTCCGAAAATAAGTTGAAGAAAATGTCTTACCTGCAAATAATGAAAATTAGTTGTAAATTAGATGTAAATAACTTTTAAACTATAAATAATAGCTGTACAAATATATTCTGTATGTTTGCACATACATACATACATACATATGTATATACTACATGTATTTAAATATGTATATTTGGCTGTTTGCATGCATGTACATATGTACATATGTATGCAAAATTATGTTTAAATAAGTTTCAATAATTACATATTTATATGTACGTACTATATACATACATACATAGGTATTTTATTTAATTGCGCCTTGTATGATCATAGCTCGTTATCACTATTCACATTTATTTACTAACTACAAAATAAAGTAAAACATTTTACCCTTGTGAATAATCTCGCGTTAGTAGGCCAAATATAGTGATTGTGAGAAGAGTTGATTGAGCGCGCGCAAACCAAATGAAAGAACAGACAATCGACAAATGTCAAAATCAATACTGATAACATGACATGACAAATACAGTTGCTTTTCATATACATATGTATGTATGTCCGTACGCTTATATGAAGTAAGTGGTTGGAAACGAAACTTTTATGTACTATTTGTTGAAAAAAAAATTACAAAGTGACTTAATGCCACAAGAAAGTTACAATATTAAGAATTAAGAGCACTCCACCGCTCATACGTTATAATTGTTGGTGGAATATTTCTAATAATTATAAGGTATGCGCAATCATAAAGGGAGTAAATTAGAAAGTGTACTTCATGTGGTTATTGTATATATTTTGGCAAAAAAGTACCCCGAAATTGTAAATAAAACGCAAAATATTTTACTATATATTTATTTTGCCGCCTTAAAAGTAGTCCCCACCAGATGTTATACACTTATGCGGACGATTTTTCCAGCCCTCGAAACACTTTTCATAAGCATTTTTCGGCATAGCCTTCAGTTTTCCAGGGAATTTTGTTTTATCTCTTCGGTCAACTGAAAACGGGTTCCATTCCGATGCTTGTTGACTTGTTTGCATGCCAGACTCATAACTCATCGTCAGTTATAATGTTCTCCATGAATGTGGAACAAATTTCTTGTTCGATATTTTTAACCAATATAAAAATCGCAACACACTTCTGTGGTGTACCGACTTAAGCAGCTATTGTAAACAAACTGGTTGACAGATGCTCATATGTGGCATAGTAATTAAGGACTGTAATGCCAACTTATCAAAATGCATTTTTTCGAAATATCATTTACCGTGCGATTCTGTACTGTGATACAGTCTCAAGACTCTAAATTTGAGATTTTAAGTTAGAGACAATTTTTGAGACTTAGAGGATTTTACTATTCTGTAAGTGACAGTTACAAAATCTATTACGTTTCATTATTCAAAGATGTTTTTACACTTCAATGAAAATAATTATGTCGATAACAAATTTTAAATTTTCTATAACATAGTCAAAAAACTTAATTATCAATAAAAATAAAAATATATGTTGACTTTGTTTCATAATAATTACGAAATTTATGTAAAATTGATTTATTTTTAACCTTTTCGTGTTTGAGTTGCTTACAAAAATGACAGTCGATTAATATCTATGATGATCTCTATTCAGTATATTGAAAATGGCAGACAAGAGTTCTTTTTAGCTTTGAGACCTGCTAACTATCAGGTCTCAAATTTGAGGCAATATTTTGAGACTAACGCTAAAGACGAGACTAACGCTAGAGACTGTTTAGTGAATAGTAACTGGTCACAAATTGAGACTTTACCACAAAATGTCTCAAATAGAGACTAGAGACTGGTTACAGAATCCCGCTATTAACTACAATTCCGGGATGGGTTGTCAAAAAAGTCTTGCGGTATTTTTATTTAATTTTTTTTTTATTGAAATTGAAATGAATTTTTGATGACTCATGCCCAGCTCTTGACCGATGCTACGGCTGCTACTATGCCGGTCTCTTTCGACCAATTCAGCGATTTTATCGCAATTTTCGACGACAGGCCTTCCGGAGCGTAGCGCATCTTCGACCACCTCTACACCAGAACGAAAACGTTGAAACCATCGTTGTGCGGTGGAAATGGAAACTGTATCGGATCCATAAACTGCACAAATTTTATTGGGGGCTTGAGATGCATTTTTGCCTTTATCGTAGTAGTACTGTAAAATATGTCGTATTTTCTCTTTATTTTGCTCCATGTTTGCGACGCTATAACTCACGAACGACTTAAAAGAAACGACAATCAATCAAACACGTGAGCGCGTGAAAAGAGCTTTCCAAAAAGGTTTAGCATGACCCGATGCGACGAATAAAACTAGAACTACGCGCTTTCAGCGCCAACTCGCGAAAATACCGCAAGACTTTTTTGACAACCTATTATAACTTATATTTAAGTAAAAGTTAAAATTATTTGTTTTCAGTCTTCTTGCAGTGAAAATTTTTTGATTTGTTACAATCAACTAATTAGATGATACTAGATTATATAGGAGTGTTTTTTGTAATTAATTGTGTGCGCCAATAAAGAAGAAGATGATGACCCACGACGGATTCCTGTAAAACTCGCAAAATTTGTGGAAAATGATTTTGCAATATCATTCAATGCAAAAACTTTACTCCTCTGTTTGTTCTGCAGATATAACTAAAGAATGTAAACAGAACCAAACGTTTGAAATATTCAACTACATGTGAGAAATTCGTAGTGTTCCTGGATGAATATAAATTTAATAATTTCGGAGGTGATGCCCACAGAAGTCTGCAAAAATGTTTTTTGAAACGTAAAACTCGTAGTTGTTGTAACGGTATCGTGCTTGGATTTAATACCAGCACGTATCAGGAGAATCCAGGGGTAACAGTGCTGTTAGGTGTTTGTTGCTCCAATAACGACAAACTTAACCTTAAATTTACTGATCCAAACAGGATAAGACCGCCGAAATAACAGCCCATGACCAGATATTAGAGTGAATCCAGCTAACGTAGAGCCGAATCAGTGAGAGGGGGAGGAGTGGGTCCCATGACAGCAACTGGTGTTGGCATGCTACCGTTCAGTGAAGGAATAATGGTTAAGACCATGTCTATAAAGATTTTAAAGGTCAATTATTTTCCAAGTGTACAAAAACTTAATCTAGAGTTAAATCGAACTAAAGATCACCCTCAGCAGTGGCTAGATTTAAATCTCTTGTTTTTTTGTAGGTCAAACTTCGATACTTTACTTCAATATCCACGTTTAAAACAGTTTTACTTGAGGAAGAAACCACTATAGTCTTGGCTCCTTCAATGTCTTTGCGACTGCCTGCTTAATTTTTATTTATATTTAAAGCGTATATATCCTTTTATGTGTAAAATCTAATATTTCGTTAATTTGAATTTAATTTATTTAAGTAGGAAAATAGTCTTTCAGATTTTGTTTCATATTACGCATTCCTTAACCCTTTCGCTACAAGTTTTTACTCAGTTGCAAAAAAAAATCAAATTTTTTGAGTGTTTACTATAGTTGGCCCTAACAACAACAATCAATGCTCGATTTGAAAAAAAAATTTTCACAAATGTGTTTTTTGGACTGTATCCATATGGATACATACTTCGCTTATGGTAAAGAAAAATGCTTATTATATATTCAGAAGTAAAAAATGCTAGTGTGTTTTTTGTAAGTTTTTATTTATTTCAGAAGTTATAAAACTTAAAATTCATTTATTACAATAAAAGCAAATACTGAGAAAGCTTACATATGTACTTAAATTATTACAATATAAAAAGAGGCTAAAAGTTAAAAGAATATTTTTGAAAATTAGTTCTAATGAAACCCTTTCTAAAACCCGGTTGCATTGAACAGGTTCTGGAAAAGATTCTATTGGAGTTAATTGAAAAATCTTTCTTAATCTTAATATCTTACTAATAATTCATATATTTCATAAATAATGATATTCTTTGAAGCAATTTCTTGATCCGTTGGGAATGCACAGCAAAACATTACACTTTGAGCATCTGTATCTTGTTTGACCCTTACATCCTTTCATTTTGCATCTTCCCTTGTCTTTTGTGTGTTCCGGCCAATGTTGATTTCCGTCATATCGTGAAGAAGTTGAGGCAGTAGTAATACGCTTTTTGTTTGTGGTCGTGGGAGTAATAGGAATATCTCGATTTAGGCTTGACGTTGGGCGTCCTCTTTTACGGGAACATGCATGTTGATTGGACCGAGCTAAAAACCCATTTGCTATATCGTTGCGAAAGCTCAATAGGTCCATATACTTATTCTTCGGGTTGTTATTTTCGTGGTCCATTCGATACTCTAACCACGAGTTACACACCGCCAAATCAATGAAATGTTCAAAAATCTTAAGAGTCCACTTCCTAGATCTTATCGAAATTCTGTATAAAGAAAGGAGGAAATCCATTTTATCTACTCCTCCCATATTGATATTGTACTCTGATACAATACTTGGTTGTATTATTTCAATATTTTTCTTTTTTTCAGAAGAAAATCGGGAGACTTTACTCACGGGTTCATAGCCATGGATTGATGACAAAAGTTGTACAAGGCCCCCATCTAACCATCTGAGAAGAAAAATATTATCTGCTCTTTCGACACGATAGTCAAAACTTCCACGGCCTTCTTTCTTCAGTTCTTTTTCAGATTTTAAATTAATTTTTCCGAATCTATTTCTTCTTATAGTACCTGTAGCCCAAATTCCTTTTTGTCTTAAATGTAATACTAAATTCAAAGTAGTAAAATAATTATCAAAAAATAGCTTATGATTTTTTTTCCTCAGGAATAGTTTTTGCTATATGAATCACTATATCAGAACAAAATCCCAGATTTGAGCCACTCAAAATTGTCCCTTTTCCCTGATATATTTCAAAATCGTAAACTATGCCTTTTGAGCTGCAAAGACAAAATATCTTCATTCCCCATTTGATGGGCTTGTTGGGCATATACTGTCTCAGACATGTTCTACCTTTAAAGGGGACCATCATTTCATCCACACAAAGATTTTCATCTTTTGGAATAACGCACGCTTTTTTTTTAAACATGTTTATAATAGGGCGGATTTTGTAAAGTTTGTCTCCCTCTTGTCGGTCTGCTGTAAACTTTAAATTATTTCGTACAAAATGGAATCTTTGCCTGGACATATTTTCCGGGAATGACGGTATTACGGTACCAATTGTCCAATACATTTCCAAACGCGGATAACTAATGGTACCAATCATTATTTGTAGATCTAGATATTTCAGAAATTCTTCTTTAGTTAAATTAACGCCTTTTCCATTTTTAATAATTGAAGCCTGGTATGTTGAAAATACCACTTGTTGAAGAAATTCTTCTGTAAAGTACTCTAAAAAATACTCCATAGGTAATTTTGTATTTTTCTTTGGGTATATTCCAGAAAAAGATGTCTCTGGACCAGTCCAGGATGCTCTTTTCCAACGAAATTCTTGAACTTTTTTAAATGGAACCTGTGGAGTGTTAAAAATTATTGGACTCTTCTGAACTGCCCCATCAACTACGTTACTGTCTACTATATCAAAAATCCTATCATCTTCATCGTTATTCTACATCAATATCTTCTATGTTGATCTCATATGGATCTTCCCTAGAAAGTTCTTCTAATATAAAGCTGTTATTTCTATCGAGTGCACCAAATAAATTGTTAATAACTTCAGATTCTTCTGGTTCGTCCAAATCAGAAACATCGGAATTGACAAAATTAGTTAAAATTTTTTCAATTTCAGCGTCCTTTAATTTTATTGGCATTTTTTAATTAAATAGATGATAACAGAGCTAAAACAAGAACGTCTGTATCATAGCAGCATCATACGTAAAATGATTTTATTTGTATTGTGTGGTATCATTTGCAACCACAACTTGTGTTTGTATCCATATGGATACATGCAATGTTTAAAAAATCCGCAGAGCTTTTTTTTGTTTAAACCATAAATTTAATGATGCGAAAAGTTAAAATAAGTACTTTTCTTTATGTTGATTGTATTTTTCTTTTAAAAATATGCAATTATATGAATGTTATTTGTAAAATAAAAAAACATCTTTCACAAAAAAAAAGAAAAAATAAGTCAATTTTTAAAAATGCTATATTATTCTCAGTTTTATAAATATCCCAATGTTTTTTATGTAGAATGATTCATAAGTTCTTAAAAAACGGTATAATGTCGAAATGTAAGTCAATTCTTTGACTTGGCGTATTTTTAAATGCTTGCAAAGTTGAGTGTATCCATATGGATACAATATAGCGAAAGGGTTAAACAAAAAAACATAGTTTTCTGCTATTTTCTACACACATCCTCAAAAAATGCGTGGCGTATGCATGCACACATACTTACTTTAGTGAGCCTGTATATATGTATGTACATATGTATGTGCATATGTTTGTATATGCATATATGTACATACATATGTATGTATAAACAAGTAACGTATGTATGAATGTGCATACTTAAGTATGTACTATAAGTGAGCAAGTTCAATAAATAAAATTAGTAATAAATTGCAATAATAAAATGCGTTTTATACATGTGCTCAACAAACATACATACGTATGTATGTATGTGAACAATTTAGCATGTAAATATAAGCTCACATATTCATACGTATGTTTGCCGTGTCCACAGGTATTTAAATACATACATACATATATACTTATGTATGTATGTATGTATAATCATATTTACAAATTCATTTCAGCTATACGGTGTAGGCGTTTCTCGCATGTCTACTTAACCAGCTCTGATCGGTGCGGCACACAAAACAGTCATAGTTTATACAAACTTAAAAAGTGGACAAATAACAACAAAAAACACATATTGAAGCAATAAAACACGCGAAGAAGCATTCACTTACTCACTATTCATTTTGGCTCGGCGTAGTTAAAGCTTTGTTGCCATGTTTCGTGCTTTTTACCGATTAGCGGCTGAACGTTAATGACGTATACACGGAAATGCGACAACGTTGCTTGTGACGACCGCTCACCATGTGGGTTTAATAATTTGTTTGATGATGGAAAAAAATTACAACTTTCGCGCGCACTCGCGCCATTTCCGACCTCAAAAGCAATGTACTAGAGCACATGGTTAAGTGTGAGCGTATTGTGAACAACATTGAAAAATATAATATACAAACATACAAATGTTGTTGGTAGATGTGTGTATGTAACTATTTTATGACTGTCTCAGAATAAGCGAATTTTACATATTACTAAGAAAGCTGCACAATATACATACATATATACATACTTATGTACATATGTATATGCATGTAAATTATGTTTTGCGCGAACGCGGGGTAGTTTTTAAAAAGATCACGAAAAACGGTTAAGGTACTAAACAGAAATATCTTTATTTCATATTCTTTTATACAATTATTTTCTTAAGTCTGGATACAAAGTTTCATCTTACATTTTAAAAAGCGCAGAGTTTGTGTCCCAGATGATGTGCTCTCTAATTCTGCTTAAAGCGTGCCATAAGTTAAGAAATATTTGACACATTCGTTTAATAAAGAAACTATATACATACATACATACATATTTATTGCTTATTTTATATAAATGTACATATGTATGTATGTAAGTGCTGTTATAGCCTTGACAGACGGCAGTGTTAATTTGCGTTAACTGCGCATTTAATCAGATCCAAATTTGTAGGTCACAGACGGCAGCTTTGCGAGTTTGAAACTCTCGTAAACTGCTGATTGTAATTTTTATAATGTTTTCAATAAATATGGATAGAAGATAAACATTGCAGTTGTTAGCCGACCAATTTTTACAAAAACATATCAACATGTCATTTTTAAAACTGCATCATAACAAATATCATAACATAAAATTTCTTGTTTTATTATTGAAAATTTGAAAAACAGCTGTCAGTGTTGCTTGTTTTTCATTCACAATAGATTAAAATTGACCATTTCAACAATGTTGCCAACGAAAATGCAGCTAACTCTCTAAAATTTTGATGAGTTAGCAACGGAGTTATCTTCACTAACCCCTGAATTAATTCGGATTAATACATTTAATCTGGATTGACGCTGCCGTCTGTCAATGCTATTTATTAGCTATTGGTGGCGTTAACTTGTACACATACATATGTATGTATGTATGTACTTATGCATAGAAAATGGTTATCCAACGCTTTGAAGGGCATATTTGAAAATCGGCATAGTTTCAATGAATGGCAATTTTAATTGCATTCGTTTTAGGGTTTTTAAAATTATTCGAATAACCTCAAAACCCATTATTCGAATAGACATTTTGTAACCGTTCGTATGAACATTAACCAATTACGAATAGTCCTTTTACTGCGACGACGACGACGACGATATTGATAATTTTGAAAGCACAGACATGGACTTTTTATTTGCTATCAAATGGTTTTATATAGTATATGGCCGAATTACAAATTGACCATAATATACATAAGTCATTAATATGACGGAAATATCGGAATAGGATATTTCCCATCTTAACCTTTGCATTGCACCTCATCTGAATCAGAGAGCACTTAAAAATGTTAACCTTTTAACTTAAATTAAAAATACTAGGGGTATTCTCTTGCTCTTGCAAAACCCTTGCACGGTGCAAGAATTTCATATATGTATGTATTTCCTCTTGGTGCACCGGCACAACAACAAATACACGCAGAAAATTATTTGCAATGGCTGTAAAATATGCCAGACCAAAACCTATGTACATATGTATGTATATTTGCATGCAATGTCACGTAAAAATATAATTGAAACCCTGTTTTAGCTGTCATTTTACATAAAGACATATTACGCCGTTAAATTGTTGAGGAAGGTAAGTTTTAAATAGATTTTATTATTTCTATTTAAAATATAAAGATTTGTTACAGTTTTTTTTGTTAAAAATATATGCAGAAGGTGCGCCAATTCACAATAGCCATGCTTAATAGTCATTCACAACAAATTGACCGAATTAGCCATTCATATATCACTAGATTCTGGAATGGGTGCTCTCGTGCCCTTGTATATTTCGGTATAGTATTTTTGCAATTTGCAATCTTGCAAGAGCAAGCGTATACCCCTACTGATTTAATACGATGTTTAAACGTTCTTCCTTCAGTTTTCCATCTTGTTAGTTGCGTCTTATTACTCAATGGTTCCAATGAAATTCATTTGTTAATTTTTATTTTTGTTTTTGCTAGATTTCCCTTTTAAAGACACATGTGAATTTTATTTGGAGTTCCGTCATGTTTCCCTTTATTGAAAAATGTTTCATTCATACCTGCTTGGATTTGATTAGGTAGTAATGCAAATTGAATTATGATTGATTAGTAGGTATGGATTAATTTTGTATATGCAGATTTTGGCTTTATGCAACTTATAACAAAGTAAACTAAAGTTAGATTTCATTATTAACATAATAAAAAATATGGAATCGTTGTATTTAAGTGTGATAAGTTAGTTAACATTAATGCTTTTACATTTCTAAAACGTTTAATGCGTAATTCCATAAGTTCATTCAAATAATTAAAAATTCTGCGTTGTAATTAATTAAACTACAAAGAAATTTATCGAATTATGAAAAATTTAGTTTTTTAGTATTTTCTTTAGTAGAACTTACGCGAATGACGAGAGTGTTCTGAATATGATCATCGCAAATACTACTAACTTTCGTTAAAATTAGTATGGTGACTATTATTTGAGTAAAATATTATATTAAACTCATGCTTGCAATATTTCTGTGTTAATATAAGTACATTGAACAGGGTAGAATAAAGCTCAATTCTGAAAGCAGTCTATAGTCACTATAGGAGACATTTCGAAGTAAAGTCTCCAACTTACTATTCACAAAACAGTCTTTAGTTTTTAGTCACACATTATTGTTTCAAATTTGTCACCTGATAGTTGGCAGGTCACAAAACTAAAAAATCCATGTTTGCCATTTTGAATATACTGATACTTCACTTACAGCCATCATGGTATGAATGTGAAAGAATGCATTTGCACCGAATATTAAGCTGGCTACACTTTGCTAAAATATAATTTCTGATGTATGTATGAGCAGACCTATTATTTATTCCACTTTTACCCAGTTTTTCAGCCCCTTTTTCACAGAAGTGAAGACGTTTCTTTCCTTTATAGGAGGCTTTCCCCCAAAACATTACAGCAGCTGGATGGTGACCACGTAACAACATTTTTGCGTCTTTGAAGGTTTTTACTTAGAATAATTTTTTTTTATATTTTGACTATGATATAGCTATAATACTCTTCACAGATGCAATTTGTATTGCTTAAAGGGCGTAACAACATTTTTGCGTCTTTGAAGGTTTTTACTTAGATAAACTTTTTTTAAATTTTGACTATGATATACATAGCTATAATACTCTTCAGAGATGCAATTTTTATTGCTTAAAGGGCATAAAAAATCTTTATCATTCGATAGGTCAGTTTAAATTTCAGCTATACGCTATAGTGATATCTCAAGAACTGAGGGACTAGACTGCATATACTTATGTACATATACATACAAGTATAGAGAGGCTCAGCTAGACACGCTGATCATTTACATATATGCACTATATATATACTTTATAGATTCTACCGACGTTTCTTTTTGGAGATATAAAACCAGGGAATAAAAATAGATTTCCCATTCATTGTTAAAGGTGCAGTATGCACCTGGTGCGTTTATATGATTGCTGCTTTATGATTGCTGTGCATCTGAAGTGTGATCAACGACAGATGGACGATGTACATGTGAAAGCTTAGAAGCTCGCTCCGCTTGCGAGCTCAAGGCGTGGGCATAGCTGACGTACACACATATGTATGAACATATGTATGTACATACATATATAAGTACGCATACGTGTGATGCATTAAAACATTTTTAACTCTTCCTCTATCTCTTTGTTTGAACTTTTTCGCTGCAAGAAAATCATACATGTTTGCAACACCAAAGCGACGCTGCCCTCTGTCCTATGTTTTCTATATGTATGTACTAAGTATGTCTAAAAAATAGTACTTTTATCTAACAAATACATAGCGAGTTAAATGCGGCAATAGCGTGTCTCAGTGTGCTGCACATCGGCTGTTATTCTACCGTGGCATAAATATACTCGTATGCCTTATACAAATGCAATGCACTAGCGGCCTTACATTCGTTGCCCTGCTGCAACCAACAACATTGTGGAAATGAAAGCCGCTTTAGAATTGCAGTAAAATAAGGCGAATTATGAAAAAAATTCCAAACAATCTACAATCCATATAATTTTACACTTTTTTGCTAGTCCTCTAGCGCCGTTGTTTTTAGACTTCCACAATTTAATGGCATTGAGCGCCAAGTGGGAGACAGCTAGAGGCCGCATTCATTTTATGCAAACGGATAGTATAGTTTTGTTTTATTTGTAAAAAAACGGATATAGCAAATAAAGGTATATAACAGTTACATGAATTGTTAAATAAAATAAAATATATTAAATAGAAATGCGAGAGAAAATATATAACTTGCAGCCTAATGATGTCTTACAAAATAACTTGGTAGTTGTAGAGTATTGAAAGTTAAAAGAGTGAATAGGAATACCGTAGTGATTTAAAATTCTGTTCCCTAATAGTTATCGAATAATTCCGTCCGTCTTGCTTATATTTAATTAATTTCAGCCGTCATTCCAAAATGTTAAAGTTACATTACGTAATCTGAACAGATCTCATTAACAAAAAATTCTAAAATCCGGTAAAGGTTTTTTAAAAAATGCCACTGAGTACGCCGTTACTAGATGGAGTAGAAATGTACATACATAAGTATGTATATGTTTCAATATAAAATTGAGTTTATGTCCGGACCACGGCTCTCTTACAATTTTTGTTTTTTAGCTAGAAATTCATGTCGTGTCACTTCGTTCGGCGAGGAATATATCTCGCAATGTTTTAACCCTATATCAGCTGTCAATATGCGGAGATTTTGGGTAAATGAGAATTTCATTAGCGATTGGCGAAATCAAATAACTACACATTAGATAAATCAGAAATAAGTATAATTGAAAAGCTAAGCTATTGATTTAGCACAAATATCTGTACACATGGAGGACTGTAAATTTAGTGAGCTAAGAATAAAATTTTAGCCACTAATTTAAGAATATTGGAATGCCAAATGTCAAAGGTGGAGCAGCAAAGGTGCGATTTAGAGCTCATTGAAGCAAATTGCGGTTACGACCGTGCAATTTAAGCAATTTCATTAAATAAACCAGAACGTCAATGGGGATTAACTTGAACATGTATGGTCAACAGTAAATAAGGCGCTTTCGAGGACGTTTTCTTGCGAGAATATGCCAAAAAAATACATACTGAGTAATGAAAATAAGAGCACGCCCTGATTTAGGCATAAAAAATGTGGGTGTAAAGTTGAAAGAGCAAAAATGTAACAACGTTGTAAGTATATACTACTTGTATGTACATACCCAGGAATGTAACACTCTTATAGAGCAAGAAGCAATGAAAGTGCGCTACTTACAAAAATAATGCGTGTGAGAAGCCTAAAAAATTATCTAAAAATATGCAGTTAAAACGACGAATGTGTTAAGAGCAAGAGTAACAAGAAAAAACGTTAACTTTGGTTGCGCCTTAGCTAAGTACAATATACTTCACAAATACAAGAGATTACCATATATGCAAGAACTTCTTTTGGTCGTTGCGCTGACTAAAACAATAATTCGTGTAAAATTTCCAATGAAAAAGTTGTCATCTAGTTTGGTTAGCAACTATAAAATTTCAAATCGATATCTCGATAATTGAGGGATTTTCTCGCGCTTATACAGACATGGCTAAATCGACTCAGCTCATCTTGCTTGTCATTTACGTGCCTACATATATATTATACAATATAGGACCCCCGACGTCCTTCTAGGTGTTACAAATATCATGGCAAACTGTTCAGGGTATAAAACTTATAACTCATGTATTGACATAATTTGTACAAAAGATATCGCGAATTTTGACTTTTCGCGGGCTACGGATATTCGATTTTCGATTGTTTTGTTGCATTATGTTGGTACTCATATTCCTTACATATGCTGACAAGCTCGGCCATTTTGAATGTTTAGTTAATTTTTGGCAGCTGTTTTTTTTCTTGGTCCATTTGGTTGTTTTTCGATTTTTGTATAGTCCAAAAATGGATCTAAAAATCTGTTTAACATTTTGTGTGAAAAACAAAATTAAATGCGAGGAGGCATTCAGAAAGTTGACTGTATCAATAGAGAGAAGCTACCTTGGACAAACGCAATGTTTATCGTCTCACGAGGGTCGAGAAGATATGAACGACGAAAAGCGTGCCGGACGTGACCGAGCATGTCAAGAAAAGATAAAAACATTAATGAAATTAAGAAAAAAAAAATTGGGTATGAGCGCGAAGTAATCTGTCGGAAAAGCCCCGCTTTGTGGAAGAACATAAATTGACCATGATAACGGTCCTGAAAAAAAAGGTCAATATACATATGTACATACACATATTAATGTGGGAGTGATTACTTATAAAGCCAAAAAAATATATTAATGAATAAATAAACACTTTGCTAAGGAATACAAAATTTGCGATACTTTTTGAACAAACCTCGTAAATCGAAAGTAAATAATAAATATTTCAAACTAAGACATACAAGAACATTCAAACAATACCGGAATTGCTAAACAAAAGTGGACATAACAACTGCGATTTCTAGTCACAGTTGTTACTGTTGAATTTCTTGGGTAAATTGATTATTTTTTACTGCAACTTTTGCTAAGACTTCATGATAGTTTATAGTTGTTGTTGGTTTTTTACATTGAGTCAAACTTGAATTTAAACACAAAACTTCGCTTAAAATTTCAAACGAAACAAACGTAAACGGGGTGTAAAGACTTTTAGGGGAGAGCAAAGCTTTTTTCAAAAATCAATAACTTTTTACTGCGCCAACCTGCAGACAGACAACATGTATCCACGTACATGCGCCACTTATTTGTATGTGTTTGCAATACACAAGCTCATTTGCCACTTGCGTTTATTTGCAGCAATGTCAGCGAAGGGAATCAGCAATAAATGTTCGCTATGTACCCGTGAGTACATACTATATATACATACTTATGTACGAGCATATACGCATGTGCTATATGTGCATGTAATCAATAATGCCGGCATGTGGCAACAATGTATGTACATATGTACATATATGCTCTATATTCGCTGTATAAAAAGGCTGTATATAATATAAAACGGCACGTAAAAATTAGTGTATATGTACATACGCACATACATATGTATATTAATTTTGGTACATATGTAAATATATGGACATCTTTACAGGGTATTATATTTACCTCCGAGTTATCAAAATACAATTTCATGCTTTATTCACTTCGCCAACTCGGCTTCTTTTTTCGGTCTCTCGCTAACGATCTACAAAAGTTTGTTGTTGGCGGCTGACACTGTCGTTTTACTCGTATTTAGCCCGTTTTCGTGCATTATAGATTTCCTTCCACACCCTTCCACAACTTTTTGCCGAGTTGTGTTATAAGTATATCTATCTGAGTACATACATACATATGTATGTACATTTTTTTTACGAAGTAGTAGTGATAACAACAACAGAAACGAGGACGGGATGGTTGGATACAAAGTGTAGCATGCATGTATGTATGTACTATATAATAAAGGGACAACGACGTCTTGGAAACACAATGACTGTCTGCTAGGGGGCTATATCATTCACAATCAGACATTGCTATCAGATCTAATATACATATGTATGCACATATACATATGTATGTATGTATGTATATGTAATATATTATATGCAAAGAAGCAAAACAAGTCCTTATACATACATATGTATGTATGTATATTATTTATTAGAACAAGTTACAAACGTCAATACACTTGTACATACACTGCCCAGGCAAAAGTAAATCTGAGCACAGCTGAGCTTAAATATAGAGTTGTTAAACCGAAGAGACAGTCAAATTGTCAGAGAGTAAAATCTCATAACTGCCGAATGAAGATTGGATGTTGGATGGAGCAAACAGTATTGCAAGTGCAATAAGAAATTAAGTTGTAGATTTTAGAGCTGACTTTAATCCAAAGAAGAAACAAAATTTATAAAATACATATGTACATAGTATGTATGTATAAAGGCATAATCAAATAGATATAGAATAGACAACGGTTATTACCCTTTAATAATGAATCGACAGACTTGTAATGAAACCAACTGGAAAATATGGTTCTCCACGTATCAATTTAATATCAGCACATTTCAATATTCTGACCAAATAAATATTTTCTTATTTAAGTCCAAGATGGATTGTTAAGTCAGAGGTTCCAAATAAGGGTATTTTCACTATTTTATATTTAAAAATATACAATCTTTTACATACATACATATTTTATTTAAACACTTCAACATATCAAAGACCCTTATTTAAACAGTACTTTCTTTTCTTTTTTTAGTTCCGAAAACTTAAGACGTTGGTGCCTCATCATACTTGACACTTAAAAAACTGCTTACACTGCGGACAGCATAAATCATTATTGGTTTTTTGAAAATGATAAATTAGTTCGCTATTAGACGTTGGAAAAAAAAAACACGAAAAAACGTTAACTTCGGCTGCACCGAAGCTAATATACCCTTCACAGGTGCATTTGTTTTAGTAACTATGTGTTCAGTTTGTATGGCAGCTATATGCTATAGTTAGCCGATCTGAACATTTTCTTCGGAGATTACATTGTTGCCTTAGAAAATAAACTGTGCCAACTTTTGTGAAGATACATACATTGTCAAATGTGAAAGTTTTCCATACAAGAACTTGTTTCCGATCGTTCAGTTTATATGGCAGCTATATGTTATAGTGGTCCGATATCGGCAGTTCCAAATAATGAGCAACTTCTTGAAGAGAAAATGACGTTTACAAAATTTCAAACCGATATCTTAAAAACTGAGAGACTAGTTCGTATATATGTATACAGACAGACGGACGGACAGACAGCCAGACGGACATGGCTAAACCGACTCAGCTCAACATACTGATCATTTATATACATACATACTTACATATATACATATGTATATTCTTTATAGGGTCTCCGAAGCTTCCTTCTGGGTGTTACAAACTTCGTGACAAACTTAATATACCCTGTTTAGGGTATAATAAAGTTGAATTTTTGACAGACATTGAACACATTCTTTTTGTAAAATTTTCGTCCCGTAATGGCTCTAAAACACTAGTTGTAATAATAAAATCCTGCATTCAATAACAATGGAGTGGGGAGCAAGCGGCCATCATTTTAAGCTGTAGCATTAATTTTTTTTATTTGTGTAAAAAAAAATATTTTCATATGCGGCATTTAATGCTAAATACATCTGGTACATATTTTGAAATAGATAGAAAAAAAAACAAAACATATATTAATTTTAAAACAAATAAATGTGTCGTAGATTAATGGAACTAGATGTATGTAAACTTTATTAATTGTATTTGAATTTTTCAAAAAAATTTTGTACAATGGGAATTTCGCTTTTATATATATGTAGGTACATATACATATGCATGTACATATACATACATATGTATATATATTCGAACATTCATTCATACATACAGAATACTATTCTATCATCATTAGTTTGTATAAGATAACTGAGAGCAAAACAATTTCGTGATATAATGAAATATTAGACGACGTTCACGACCCGGAAAGCATTGCTCCACCGTCCTCTACCATTTCTATTTTATTGTATTTGCTTTTATATTTTGTTTTATTGTTGACTTGGATGGAATTTGCACTGTTTACCCTAAAGTTCTGCTCGCTGCTGGGCGGCTCCACCCCAGAGAGTAAACGATGAATTACGCAAGTAAACTAACGGAAATTCAATATGCACGCACAGTGACCTAAAGTGATGATATATGTACATATATGTAACTATTTAAAAAAAAAGATATGTATGTAATAAAAGATGAATTGAAAATATTTTAATTCATAGTCCACTTAAGGTTTCTAAGTTTACAGGATACTCCTCGAGAAATAAGAAAATATTATTTTTCGATATTGTAGTTGAAGTCATTAAATTTGTTCGAAAATTGCAAAAAAAAAAAATGTGTGATTGTTTTCATCATCTGACCTGTGGTTTGCAGAATAGTGACATCCGATTCGTTTTGTTTATTGTTTTCTCATACGTTTGAAGCTCATACTCATGATGAAAACCTCAAAGTGGTTGATTACGCGGAAGTTAATCTAAGTTAATAATCCAAAGTGGTATTAAAAAATATTAGATAATATACATACATAAGTTAAATTCCACCATATCAATATTTTACTTATATTTTATTCTAAGTCTTCTTAATATTTTATTCTGATAGAAATTTTTGTCTATTAAGACAATTGATTGAGACACTGTATGTATATTCAAACGAAGTTCAGTGCATGTGAGTGCTCGACAAACTCATCCGTCTCATTTCTACGTCTTCCAACAACACGTTAGTTAGCATTAATACGTAAACAAAGTAAAAACTTAGCATTGGGAAGTTGCTATCATTAATTGGTATCAGACCGGCCACACGATAGATATTTAACAAATCTAAAGAACAAAGCTATAAAAATAGAACATTTAAGTAAACCCCCAAGTCTCACTACAAAATTCCACCGGAAGCCGGTACATAGTCGTTCCTCCACCATTAGCAATTCTCTCGCCGCTCTCAGTTAGCTTTATGTACCAATATATAAAATACATATGCATATACAAAAAGTTGTGTCTTCCTGGCACTCTTTTCGCTTGTATGTATTATATTTTGCTGTTATTGTTACACAGTGTTGTTGCAAGGTTTCTGCTTTGTGCTTTTGTTTGCCTAACGAGGGCCATTCATTTTGTTGATGCCTTTTTATTTTTGTAAAATAGTTTCGTAATTTATTGCGCATTTTGTTTTCTGTTCCATTCTATGTCTTATTACTATTTTCCACCCATCTCTGTAGCAGCCCTTCTGTTCCATCAATATTGTCGTACAATTTAAGCTTTGTTAATGGCCTGAACGCATACAGACTGTATTTATTGCTCAGGATATCAAAAAGTTTGAATCGAACTTGTAGAAATTCTTAGAATTCACAAACAGAATCATTTTGAATTTGCTATTCTCTTTTTTAGTTAGTTGGAAAATAATCCGATTCCATATTTATTTATAGAAGTTCTTCGGTTAAGCTCAGTTTTAGTTTTGCTTTAAACTTCTTTCCATCTTTGGCAACCAAAAATGTTTCACTTCACTTCACTTGTGAATTTTGTGTTCGCATTTAACTTGATATGTATTTAGAGTAACTACAACATAATTATAAAAATAAAATATTAATTACTTTTCGGAACAAATATGCAAAGATAAATAGATTTTCCCGAGATATAGCGGCATTAACGTAGGTAAGAGAATGATTTTTTTCGCTTGGTACTCTAAAAAGTAGTTTCATAGACACCCCTCAGAAAGTCTCTCCAAGTATAACCTCTTAATTGGAAAGGCAAGGCCCTCCACCTTACGGTTTTCTTTTTTTATTATCAGATAAAAAATTTCAAATCTCGCAATATTTATTATGCATGCTGTCAGTTCACAATGGTAGTAGGTGGAACGTCGGAAGCAAAAAAAAAATATATATTAAAAAAAAACAACCTTGACTGTATACATAGGAGTTGTGACTAAATGTTAGTAAAGTTGCACTACGAAGAAAACAATAAAAGGTAAATAAAAATTAATAAAGGATGAAACTTCTCGACCGCAGCAGCTGGAGGACTGCAGAGCAGACCTACAACATGAAAAGCACCCTCAAACAAGAGAGGAGAACAACAGGGGACATACAGTAGTCAGCCAGGCACATTATATGTATGCATATGTACCGTTGTTGAGAGTTGAGCCTTCAAGAAGACTACACTCACTCACTCACGAGAGCGGAGCTGAGCGCGATATTGATGTCACGGTATAAACAACACACCCTGTGGTGCTGAGGGGTTGATGTGCATATGTAAATATAATTATACATATACATAAGTACATACCTACCTACATGAGTTTTAAAAAATATGGATATGTACATATGTAACGAGCACAAACCCTTCGACCAACCTGTCGCATTCGCTGCACACATTCGCCACATTTAATCAATAAAGGATCTTTAGAACATTTCTGAATTGCCTGTAAAAGAAGGCACCCCGCATAGAACACATATGTATGTACATACATATAGTATATACACATAAAAAGGTGTGGTTGTGTGTTCACAATGGCTGAAATAGGCTACGGTTGACGTTGGTTGGTAAGGAGTTAAGCAACCTTATTGCTTTCAACGTCCTTTAAATGTCAAAAGTTCTTTTTTATGCAAAACCTGGTGGCCAACACAAAACGCCAACGCCAACGTCAACTTTAGCGTGCGTAGCTAAGGCTGGTGGTATTTTATTGCTGCAGTAAAGGGCTGGTTTTGACTTGTTAATGACTCGGTAGCTGTGTTTGTAGATCTGTTTTGGCTTTATTTTTTACGGTAACCAAGTTGCTATTTTTGTAGAAGCTGTCTGCAGCCACGTTTTGAGTGACTACCGCTGGGCGCTGCCTGAAACCTTCCTTTGTGCTTGGCTTTTTAAATTTAACTTCAGCTGAAATGGGGTGACACGACAGGCAACAACAAAATTCGTAATGTAGTAAGGTTGTTCTGCAATGAAACCATATGCGACGCTGTTGCAACATTTCATTTTTCAATTAGGCATAACAGCTGATGAAGATGTATTGTTTGTGTTGGAAACATCAAACATGAACATTATCTATTTATGCAATACATACGAGTCATTCACAATTTAAAAGCTCCTGGAAATTGGCAACAAAGAAAACTTTTTCAAACTTAATTCTATGAAAAAAGAAATAGGAGTTAAAGTGTTGATATGTATGAAATGAAACTGAAGGAGAGAGAGTATAAGTTGCGAAACAAGAAGTTATTGAATTAATGTTACACCTGCTCTTGTAAATAGAAAATCAAAAAGTAAATTTCTACCTTTATCAGTACTCGTACAATACAGCAAAGAAAATAATTACTGTTAGAACTGCGGGTGACAAACACCAATTGTTCATTAAACGAGCTTGTGTGTGCAAAAAGCTTTACTGAAACTGAAAAGACTGTAAAGAAAATAAAGAGCGGCCAAAAATTGCGAAGAGGCAATGGAAAAAACAGAGCCTAAATATATCGGTACAACGGTATTAAATAATATTTAAAAAGGGGCAATAACCGACGTCAATGGACTTTAAAAGTATTAGAAAACTCGTTTTTGTGGGCAAAAGTAGCAAGAAAAAAGTGCATCGAGGCTATAATACACCTTTAAAGGGGCATTTCTTATAGCAACATACATATTTATGTATGTAGAACAAAGTCGTAAACGCAATCCGATTTCAACAAATCGTTCGGGGACTGTAGTCTTGTTTTGGACAATAAACTTTTCCCACTTTCGTAAAGATATCTTGTCAAAAACAGGTTTCCAATAAGGACTTGATTTTGATGGGTCAGTATGATATATGTATATACAAATGTTTATGGTATGCTAAAGAGGTTCGATCAAAAAAATATGTTCGGAGATTGTAGCATTGCTTTGGACAATGTTCCATACCAAATTTTGTTAAGATTTATTGTCAAATAAAAAGAGTTTCCATACAAAGACTTGATTTTTATTGATCTGCTAGTATGTCATCTAATATGAAAAGGACGTAGTATCGATATATTTAACACTGAGGGATCAGTTATGTTTTCTTCTGGGGGTTACAAACTTCAAGGGTATAAAAATTGCAGCAATATAACAAAAACACAAATAAATCGATATTGAAATTAGAATAGAAAAACAACAAATATAAAAGTTGACAATTTTAAAAATAGGGCTAAAATGAAAATAAAAGTGTGTGTAAAATAATTGCGTTGCGACATAATTATTTGACTAAGAATATCAAGAAGAGTAAGGAAAAGCAGAATGTTAACTGAAACTTGGGTTAAAATAAAATTTCAAGGACTTCAAAATAAAATCCTAAAAGAATGTAATCCAATAATCAGAGCTCTCAAGAAAAAATGATGGTTTAAGTAATGAAAAATGCAAATATCTAGTATTACCTAAGAACATAACAACACTTCCATAGCTTACAACAGAGAATTAAAATAACTGGGCGTTAAGAATTCAACGAATAGTTAAAATCAGCGCGTGGGCCGTTCACCATTCCGATAACAA
The DNA here is from genome assembly GCF_016617805.1 of Bactrocera tryoni. NCBI lineage: Eukaryota > Metazoa > Arthropoda > Insecta > Diptera > Tephritidae > Bactrocera > Bactrocera tryoni. The sequence goes on along the minus strand of NC_052502.1, from coordinate 61,172,880 downwards.
TGAAATTTTATGATTTGATCGAGGTTGGAGAAGTACATACATATGTACAAAGGTGCTTACTCACTTTGCACTTCTGCGCGCCACATCTGAAATTTGCATTCTAGATACCTTTGAATGTTTGTCTAAGTATAAATGTAGAGGGTATGCGTATGTGGTGTAGAAATGCGTTGGTGGAAAATTTCCTACTAAATATTTGCCGTAATACAAAATTTGAAAAGGGAAAATATTGGTATAAAATAGTTTTAGAATGTCATGCTGGAACTTATGTGTGCCTACAAATGTGGGGCAATACGGGTGCTACAAAAGTGATGGCAAATAAGTAGAAACGGAAGGTATGTAAATTGAAAGCACTGGGTGTGCTATTCGGTGTGGTGTACAAGCAGTCAAAAATAATTGGACACTGCTGAATGTGTTTGTGTGCAATTTATTTATTGAAATACAAAGTGCGTTCCAAAGTAAACTGGACTTTTTGCATCTAGCGCCCCCTGGTGGCGCCATCTACATATACATATGTATGCCGATTGGTGCGTTAGAATCTGCTATTTTTATCGATTGCTCAGTCAGACATTCCATGACATTGCATCGATTGGAAGTGAAGTTATTGCGTTTTAAGTGTCAGTATGTTTGTGTTATCGGTGCGAAAATGAGCTTCGAACAAAGAGCCAACATTCAATTTCGTTTTAAAATTGGTAAAACTTTAACCGAAACGTTTCAATTGATGAAACAAGTTTTCGGCGATGATTGCCTTTCCCGTAGCAGAGTGCACGAGTGGTTTCAACGTTTTCAAACTGGTCGTGAGGACTTAAATGAGGATCACCGGAAATTCCATCGAAACTGTGCGTGAATTCATCAAAAACCAGCCGAAATCATTATTGAAATTCATGGAAATGGAATTGAACATCTCCAAAACATTTATTTATCGCATTTTGATCGAACATTTGGGCTTACGAAAGGTGTGTGCACGGTTTGTTCCGCACAAATTGGCTGACGACCAAAAATTGCTCAGAATCCAACATTCGAAGGACGATTATTTGACTAAAAATCACATTTTAACCATTAACCACTCCCCTGAAAGGAAAGCGTTATGCAGACGTAGAGGCCATTCAAAAGGCTTGCACCGACATACTGGCGGCCATACCGGCCAATGAGCTAAAACCTCGTTCGACATTTGGACCGTGCAAAACCGTGTATTTAAGCAGAAGGAGACTATTTTGAATAAAATAAATTGATTTTGCCGAAAAAACCATTTGTTCTGTTTTTTTAATATCCTGTGTACTTTGGAACACACCTTGTATATGTACATACATATATAAATTTAGCTACATGTTGAATAATTAAGCGTGAATGATTTGGCAAATGCAAAGAGGCGAAACAACACTTGTGTTGAGCTGTGTGACAAATGCACATTCTAATTGCTATGGAAAATAGCACGTTAAAGATATATAATTTATAAGTTCTTTTCTACAACTTTTCATTAAGAATCTTATGACTTCGCAAATATATGTCAGCGTATGTTCGAGGGAGCGAATAAATAAATGTATTAAGATATATTATTAAAAAAAAATATACATCTTACTTAAAATGTCGCTGACAAAAATGGTTTAGAAACTATTATAAATTTAAATCATTTGGAATAGGGTATGCAAACATTTCTTTGTTTAATTACAAAGCAAAAATATTGATTTGATTTTTTTTTCATTTTATGGAGAATAAACAGGATTAGAATAAACGATTTTACTTTTAACGGAATTGAGCTCGTCAGACATAACAGTCACTATAAATATTTCTTGAAGGCTAGAACGCATTAACTTAATAAGTTTTCATAGATCTCAAACTTTTGTAATCAATAGTCAATTACAATGTCATTTGTTAAGTAGGTGGACACGAAAAGTTATAAAGTTATTTTGTCTAAATTTTACACACAAGTGATTTCATTTTGAAATAACAGTATCTAGTCATTTAACAGAGGAATTTTATTTTTTTATTGCATTATTAGCAAAACCTACAAACATTCAATAATTCTTCCCGTACCTCCTCAAAACATAGTAGACTTTTCAAACTCTTGCTATGAAGTGAAATTTGTTTGTTCACCTAACGGTCGGGGCCATTCGACTTTTTTTTTTTGTATAGTAGGGGGAAGCATCGAAAGCCGGAGCGCGGAACTTTAATCCGCTAAACCTAACCTACTCCCAGCTCAAGACTCTCCCACGGAACCACCGGTTAAGTATTACTCCGTGGGAACCATTCGACTGACTATCTGTCCGTCTGTGCAAGTCAAAATTTGACTAAAGACATCATTTAGGGGGGAGCCTGATTTAGAAGCTTCAAAAAATAAATTTTTTTTTACTTAAATCTTTTAAAAAATTATCTAAGAACATGTCTCCAAAGCTTTAGATGGGTATTCGAAGTATTGTCGAAGCTAGATGGGATATAGTGGGCGCGCGTTTCGCAGATATGTATATGAGCGCTTGTACAGAAAGCGAAAACTTTGACGGGCAATTTCTCGGTTTTTAATTTTCAGGATTTTTTTAATTGGCGGCCAGGATAGAAAAAAACTAAACGTCGTATGGAATTGGGGCACAGTTTATTATCTTTGGCATTAAATTATTTTCTATTTCAATTAAAAAAACTAGGAAAAGTCAGGTTTGATTATATTTTTAAACAACATAAAGAAAATTTTTTGTGGTCAAAACACTTTTTTTATTCTTTTTAAATTTCAGAGTTTTTCGGAATTTTCTTAGTTTAACTAGAAGATAAGTTATTAACAAATTTGAATTATTTGTTTCCATCTGACAAATGCACATGCGAGATGCGTAGGGCAATTGCTTCCCAAATGTAGAATATCAAAGATTTCGTATCCAAAAAATTTACGGATGATATTTAAATATATAACTATAAAACCTAGAAATTTCGTTATCCTTATGTCAAAAATGGGTTAAATCGGATCAGTGCTTCTCTTAGCTCCCATATGTCTGTCTATATAACAAATGTCAGAGTTTTCGAACATACGGCTAACTTTACTTCATATACTAGATTGGTGATGGTATGTGCGGTACGTAACTTAATGAAACTCAGGGAGCATTATTTTATTTGTATGTGGTATGTTAATAGCACCATGTATTGGTAAAAAGAGATAAAATCGTGTCAATACTACCCTAAACTCCCATCTAATGATTTTCGATTTTCCAACAAGTTTAATGCTGAATATGTCATTCAGTGTGTGAGTTACATATCGTCACCTGAAATGCAAAATAACGTTATAACATTTTCGGAAATTTACAGTGGCATGAATGAAACACGCAATAAAATAGAACATGAGTGAAAAAAAATTTTAATATTGGTTAAAATTGGTTTATATCTGCTCGCAGAACCTGAAAATGTTGGACATATATAATATTATGTATGTAATTTGAAGTAGTGAATCGTAATCAATAAGACACTCAATTTCGAATTTTTTGATGATACGTTATTTTGCATTTCAGGTGACGATATATATTTAAAAAATTGCGCGAAAATAAAGCAATAAAACTAAGTTTAATTTAATAGCCTTCAATATAATTAAGTAGATATCAAATTTGATTGTAATTCATAATAATTTTTAACATAAAGTTTTACCAGCACCTGGGATTTGATTCTTGTAAGTTGTAAGGGTATAAAACGTTCGCTTACACCCGAACTTAGTCCTTCTTTACTTGTTTCACCATATGGTTATCGCATATATTATCTTTCCTCGATAACAAAATGCACAATGTGTCATTAGTGTATATTATTAATTACTATTCCAATTCATCACTTGACAAATATTCTCCCTCAATTTATAGTTATACTATATATATGTATAACTATAGTTACAAACAGACGAATTGTTAATTGTTTCGATAAAAATTATTTGCGCAGAGTGTATATGAAAAGCAGCTATTAATTTCATGATGTCAGACTTTTTATTGGCGCACAAAAACTTTTTCAATATTAGCTAAATGATTAACACTATACATCAGCTGATAACGGAGTGCTTTACTTCTGCTGCGTGACTCAGGAAATAGTTTGTAATGCATTATAAAAAAGACATTTGTAGATAAATATGTTTTGCTGCTGCATTTCTCTTTTTTCTGAAAAATCTCATCGGCAAGAGTATTTATTATTAGTATTTATTGTTTAATTATTCTGTTATCTTACCGTAAGATGTCATTAAAATATTTTGAATGCTAATCTTATTATCGTGTGAAACTTTTGCTTTGTTCTTGGCCTTGAATGACACCGCGTCATTTATTAAAAGATGGTGATACTTTTACCGCAAGGGCTCGAAATTTAAGTTAATGTCAACGAGATAAACATTGGTAAAAGAAGGCTAAAATTAATGTTAAAGCTTCAATATATGTTTTAAGTAACAGTTGTTTGTTACTCTGAAGCGAACAGCTGTTGTCAAATAACATAAAATAAAGTAAAGGAACATATTTTCGCTGAAAACTTTTATCAGTTTTTTGATCAATGCAGAATATACTATTCTTTTATTTAGCGATTTCATCCTGAGCTGGAATTAAGACTTATAAGGCTATTATGTCTCCTCTAAGCTTCCACAGATAGATACAAGGTCTAACAGATATACTCGACTTTGAGGACTGGGCTATGTCTGGTACCTAAACTTGTTTTTTTTTAATTCTATAAACAAATATTATCTAAATTACCACTTTACTAACCGCAAATCATAGTCCACAAAAGCACTAACATTCAGTACAGTTAGAGGTAATGAAAAATTCTTTTTTATAGCCACTTTTAGGGTACAGTGCAAAAAACTGACGGTAAGACCATTACGATGATGAATGTATTCAAATAAATGCGTGAATGCATGGAGTTTGACGATATTTGCACGAAATCTGAGTATTTGGATGTTATCTCTATATACATACATATGTATATGTATATGTTTGTACCCGCACTGCACTGTGGCTTGCAAGTTGTGAGAAATGGAAACAGCTAAAGCTAAAGGACATTACCTGACAAGTGAGGAACAGAATTAATAGCATTAATGCATTTGCAATGTTGCCAACAAAACTAGTCAGACAAGCGTGGTCACACCAACTAGTAACTGCGTCAAAAACACGAATGACAGTGAGACGTCGTCAACGTTAAGCATACAGACAACATGTGGACCATAGTTTCGTGTGTTCTACCTACTGTCGCCAGCGGCATTAACCACATCAGCAACGACAAGACAACTTTACATATGTACATACAAGCACAAGTATGACAGTAACAACATAAAGAACGTGTTAAACCAGAAAACAAGTGCAGCTTCTTTGAATTTATGGGGTAATACGTAAATATATACCTGTTTGTAGGTATGTACTACTATGTACTCGTCACTTGAATATTGTTGATGATGTCGATCATGATAGTCACAGCAACGTCGGATGTCGATGATTAACCAACAACGGGCCACTGCCGTCAACCAACGCTCACGGACATTAGATGTACATACTTATGTACATACATACGTAGATGAGTCGCGATATGTCTGCGACGTCTGTGAGCTTTAACTACGTTTTGATAGGAGCGGAGTTGCGTCGAAGCAGTGGGGGGGGGATTCTTTGAGAAAAAATAAAGCTTCAGCGACAGCGTAAATATATATAAATAAATTCAAAGAAAGAAAAAAAGACTTAAAAGCAGCAAAAATAAGATAATGTATTCCTCAACCGGTTTTATTGCTGCTTTATCTGTAAAAATGTATTTCTTTCATTTTCATTTTTATTTAATTTACAGGCTTGGTTTGGCTTGGTTTTTTCCTTCAACATTTAATCAGCTTAAAACGTGTGTGCAGCTCGAGAAATACGGAGCAGACGTAATGAGAAGAAAAACCAAATAAAGCAAAGTCAAAATGTAACAAGCCACTACCTCGTATGGGTCAAACAAAGTCTCCGCACTAAATACATATGTAAACATATATGTATATGTGCATATGTATGTATATAGGGTATTACGAATCAAGCTGGTCTCTGCTTTAGTCGTTCGATATATCTTGTCGAACTTGTGTTTTTCACGTAAGCCGATTTGTAATCAAATCACATGAATTTCTACACCTAAAACCTTTGCTTTGCGCACAGCGCATGTAACGTTTGAAATTAAGGGGCTATACCAGTGGAACGCATGAAAAATTAGGCGATTTTCGTGAATTTTTTTAAGAGGAAGTACGCGATTGAATATTTGAAATTCCTTTGAAAGTAATTGGAATTTTACAAAAGAAATTGAAAACTAACATCGGAGGTGCCAAAAAAAAGTAGCTGAAACAAATAAATTCAAAATGTTTTTTAAACTTAAATTTATTTTCTATGCAATGAACTACGATCTTTGTAAAACATCAAAAATGAACCAAATGGCGTATTTTTGAAAAAAAAAAAATCGTTTTTTTAGGTAAAAAATGATAGTTTTTTTCATGTCAAATTGACAATTTTAAACCAATCAAAAAGATCGTCCGTCATTGTATAGTAAATGTACTCAATAATACTCAGTAGTCATTTGAAGTCGATCGGACAATTTCTCGTTGAGTTATGATGTCAGCAATTTTGAAAAAGTCGTTTCGAGAAAAACGCGTTTAAAGTTTCACTCTTATATGATTATATGATTTTTAGAACGTTGCCAAGCAAAAACTATTCAAGATACGACCGTGCCGATTTCTCAGGATATTTTTGGAAATATAAACTATCGAAAGAGCAAATAAAATAATTTTTTTTTTTGAAAGTGTCACACTGGTATAGCCACTTAAGAATGTGTACAATTGTTTTTTTTTTTTTTTGCAAACTCCCCAAGTTAAATTTTTTGTCACAAAAACAATGTTTCAATGTACGCAAGTTCTTTATTTTCAATTTAAACTGTCGAAATATTTGGATTTTTGACATTTTGCGTTAAGCAAGTAATTCTACTACTTTGAGAAAGTGATATTCTAATATAAAAAAGATCGTTCTGTAAAAATATATATAAATCTTAATGGTTTTTTCCCATAAAAATATTCCTTAATTAAATTATTCATACATATGTACATACATAAGTATATGTGATTCCTTCTGAAAGTTGATGGTTGTCGATTTTCTTAAGACCATTTTCAGGTTAGAGAGATTTAACAGTAAAAATAAATTATAAACAAAAATATAAAAACAAAACAGAAACAATTCTCCATATTTTCTGACAAATACAAACAAAAATTTTGCTTTGAATCATTTTAATTAGTTATAGCCTTAAGAAATGCTAATGCGCATTCAAATTTTATGGTGCGAAATGGTGCGAAAAAGTTAAGAATATTGGAAAAATGGATAGCAAAGTGTGCGTTGTTAATTTTCTGTCATCTAAAAATATTAAAATTTGTTCTTGTTAATATACTTGCAAAAACTGTTTACCTCTGATGCAGTAAACACAAAAAAGGCGGCAGACTTCAAGTGACATCTGTCAAACATTAGCAAAAACTGGCCATTTTTGGGCATTGTTGCCTACTCAAATTTGGTTAGTTCAGCTAAATGCACGGTTTTTTTGTGCATTACTAAAATGCATTAACAGGGGTCAAATGAGCAAGCTAATGCAAATTAAGCCCGCTAAAGCAAATTAGCGCTGTCGTCTGTCAGGGCTATTATGACATGAGGAAGACATGAATTACAGCTATTTAAAATGAAAACTCTCTTCTTACAATTAGCTTTATTATACTCTGATCAGGGTATATTAGTTTGTCAGAACAGAAGCAAACATAGGAGAAAATATAAAATATTTAAGTATATATAAATCATCAGCATGATAAGCTGAGTCGATTTATTCATGTGTGTCCGTCTTTCTTGTATATGCGAACTAGTTTTAAGACATGTTTTTTATTTTATTTTGAGATCTGAAATTTTTCACTTCCTTCTCTCTTCAAGAAGCTGCTCATTTGTCGGAATCGCCGATATGGGACCTCCATAGGATATAGCTACTATAAAAACTCACAAAAATCAAATCTTTGCATGCCTAAGATGTCACCATAAAAAATTCCACAATAAATTATGTATGTACAAATGTGCTAATTTACCCTATAAAAGTAGTTTATAAATAACGAGTGTTATAAAGAATTACTTTAGAAGATAACAAGCACACTAGAGCCTATAATGACTCGCAACTAACCTCAATAACACATACTAAATAGTATAATGGATTATTATTGGGGTTAGTGTGTTTGCGGAAGTGAAGAGTGGTTAATGAGTTCCAAGCATTAAAATATGTAACCAACTATTTAAAACTTTATTACTTCAATATTTATAATAACTAATTACTTTATGTCGAACATTTAATCAGTTAAGCCATTGGACACGCCGCGCCACGTCAGTACATAAAGATTTTCCACAACAACCAAAAACATACTTTGAATAGCAATTTGGGATGTGTGTGCTTCGATACACACACACTCTACACTAAATGTAATAAAGATATACATACATAAGTATGTATGTACATGTATATACATGGGTGAGTTATGGTATATAATAATCAGTTTTTTTGCGACGCAAAATAAATAGAATGCCAGTAAACGATTCAGAGTGCGATAAGAGTAACGTGTATATAGGAGGAAAAGTGTCGTTATCTAGAGTGGCAAACAAGTAATTGTTATGAAAAAATAGTTGATAAAACAACAATTCTGAATCACGCATCTTGTATATTTATATAACCTAAATAAGAATATAAATAAGCCTTATCTACATACGTAAGTTATGATAAACCAGAATATTATATGAGGATAGCTTAATATATTTAACTAAAATTTAAATGCTATTTATATAATGACAGCAGCTGCTCTGATTGGCGCTTTTCCCCAATATGTAACTATTAATTAAAATCATTCTTATTGACAGAAATCTTATTTGTAACACTGTATCACATTTCAAATTACGATATGGACGTAAAAATTGTTATTTATTGTGGTTATTATAGTTAAATACTCATTAAAGCGGCTTGTTAAAACTTAAAATTTATTTTGATTTCATTTATTTTTAATATTTGTACAATTTCTTTAAATTCCACATTTTTACAGTTTTTTTATAAAAAAAAATAATAATAATCTACTACGGCACAAAGCAAATTCTACTTTTTTTTCATTTCTTATTATATCTCTTCCTCTTCACTATGTGAAGCAATTAATCACAATTTTATCGCAATGTTCTTGAACTTCAGCATTTTTGCACATTTATACTTGAATAAAATTCAATGAAGGCTGTAGATTAGATAGCCAACGTGCTGAAGTTGTTTAAGATTACTTACTGCTTAAAACAACAAACAAGTGCAATTCTATTTCAATCCGCAAGTATTATTACAACTACTTGGACATTTAAAATGTATGTACTTATGTACATACATAAACATACTATATGGGTATTCAAAATTTTCTCATTGAGATTATCAATAGCGCCAACAAACAAAGCTGAAATAAAACAGTGAATATTTAGGTTATCACCAACATATTTCATAATTCTTTTCTTACGAAATAAATGCATCAGAAAGCACTAATAAGTCATGTGATAGTTCAGTTACTCAAATATCGCATTAGCGTTATTTAATGCTTCTAGCAAGAAAATACATACATATCTGAAAATAGTCGTGTAATGCTATGAGAGAGATAGAGGTACTAATTTCAATAGCCTTTTTTTGGCAGATCGCGCGCGAGTCGTGTCAAGCTGTTCTGATATTTTTTATTCAGTATTGTTTGATTTTCATCACTGGAAGACTAAGACTTGAACAACGTTTACAAATCGTTCAACTTTATTACGAAAATTCACGTTCTGTAAAGACTGTTTTTCGCGCGCTTCACTCAACTTATGGTCAACATAATCGGTGTACTATTTACACCACCATCACCCATCCTGAGACTCAGCATTCATTATTGGATAATATTCGACCGAATAGGCCACGTGAAGAGCAAACTGAAAAGACTCAAGAGCTGTTATTTCATCCAGAAAAAATAACTGTTTGGTGTGGTTTGTGAGCCGGTGGAATCATCGGTCACGCGTGTCATTCGCCAGTTACCAGTCGAAATTCAAATGCTTGACTATTTGACGAAATAATGTAAATATTTACTTATAAATTTTATTTCATCAACTTATATTTGTTGTTTACATACTGTATTGTAACGTTTTTCATGTACTTACTTGATTGTAAATATGAACGCAGTAGAATTTAGCCGCAAATCTTACTTTTATGCATACCCTAGTATCGAAGAATTCTACATACAATTTTCTTCGGAGCATTCTTCAAAGAAAAATGTAAGCGGTGAACCATTATCCCGCTGGGAACTATCAGTATCATCCTTACACATATGCAAACAAAAATTACTGTACCCACCCAGTACCTGTTTTAAGAAAAACGCGTTTAAAGTTTCGCGTGGGGCAAATAAACAAGCGAAGACAATGTTAACTCAATGTTTAGTACGTAGGCGTATTGGTCTCTGTATTAGCGGCCAATACGAATCGTGCATACCGTCCGGAAAAATGACGGTATCTTTTGAAGATTCCTCCTCCAATATCAAAAAAAAACCCCAGTACCTGTGTGATGTTATTATTTGTTTTTTGAAGCAAAAAGAATTCGAATGATTCTTACATGAGAATTGAACACATGCTTTATGATTTGTATGTATAGTATATTAATTTTTGTGTCTTTGAATGCCCGTTCCGAGGTCCCAAGCTACCTCCTCCCCAATTTTCCATAATATGGGTTGATTTGTAATAGTTGAACCGTTGTTCGGTTATAATTTCTCTAATGGAAATTTTTATTTTTTCAAGTAAATACCATGGTAATGAACTGTGAGAAATCAGTGAGAGAGGAATGTACAAAGGAAATTGATATACATATGTACATACATACATATGTATTACAGCTTAAGGGGGTATTCTGGTCTAGAAGCATGAATTTCAGGTAATTTGTAAAGTGTTGTAAAAAAAAGGCAATTAATATTTTTACTATCCATTTTTTTATTAGTTATTTGTTAATTTTAGAAGAGTACAGAAAAATATTAAAAACTAAAAAAGTAAAAAGTTTCGAAAATTATGAGCTGACGAAGTGGGTGGTCCCTAAAAATTCCCACGTGACAATACCCATGGTTTCAACCCTCCTAGTTATCTGAAACCAAAAAAAAAGATTATTAATCTCGAATAATGTCGCAATGGCCGGAACTACGGAAAAGTGGGAAATTTTTTTTTTCACAAAATGGCGACTGCCTGAAAAAAAGTTTTTTTGGATCACTTTTTCTGACTATTTCGAATTTTTTTAAATAATAAAAATAAAAATTTGGGGATGGGGCTAGTTCCAACCATAGACTAGCCCATAAAGAAGACTCTATAAATATTTGAAGTAAATCGCTTCAGTAGAACCTGAGAAATCGTGGGTATCGTTCAGAAAAAGTCAGTTTAGAGAAAAACGCGTTTAAAGTTTCGCTTAATGTCTTTTGTTCGATTAGTTCCGGCCGAACCAGTTTGGATGCCGGGTCAGAAAAATGCCTATAACTCCGAAAATAATTTGAATTTTGAAAAATCTCCTTGTACACATATTCTTGAATAGTTAAACTTTGAAAATGTAAAAAAAAAATTTTGATTTTTTTAAATTTCTAGACCACCTACCTACTTTTTAAGTCTAGTTTCTTTATTTTGTTATTCCTATACCCCCTTAAAAAGTTGTTATTCCTTAAGGGGTATAGGAATAACAAAATAAAGAAACTAGACTTAAAAAGTAGGTGCCGTTGAGTGATTAGGCAGGAGGTAGGACGGCAGAATAAGACGATTCAAACTCGAGTTTCTCTTTTTTCGAGTTACTTTTCATATTTCAATTTACATGTTGTTAATACATTTTGGCATTTGTGCCAAAACATGTAAGTATTCATAAAACTACACACTGACAACACCATATTCATGTAAATTAAAACAGCTGATCTTTACAAAGCCGTTAGACTGCAGTAAACGTCTAGGCTGACTAATTACAACATTCATTACACCTAAATATTCAACACTGCAGCAATGTACTTGTAAGTAGGGAGGGGTGTGTAGCAGTGTTGTAGTCGTTAAACTCACAAAAAAAAAAAAAACAAATAAATAATAATAATGATTACCATTAATTTATTACAGACGACGAGTCAAGTGTAGTGTTATATGGTAAAGTATGTTATTTAGATTTCAAGGTTAAAGGCACCACTAACTCTAAAGCTACATAGCAGCTGATAGTTTGTATGCTAACCGGTTCAGTCTAAAAGCAAAACTTGGCTGCAGAGTTTACATGCAAGAACAATTCAAAAATATTTGAATTAAAATAAATATAACGAGAAACAAACGTAGTTAGGTGAACGGTATATTCTTATACTACTATAAGGAGTATAATATATACACGTTCGATTTTAATAATAAAACATTTTAAGAAAGCGCAAGAATATATGTACCAAGGACATATCTAATTCACATCATTATTTACATATAAATATGTATGTTTAGAACAATTCAGAAAAAAAATATTTATTACACTACTCAACAAATCTGAGAGAGAATTTGCGACAGATATTCTAAGAGGTTTGTGGGCTATTTGATTTGTCCTAATTACTAATTTGAGTTTAAAAAATTTTCCATTACTTACAGATATTTTTTATTCATATTCAGTTAAGTAAATGGTTGTGGTTTGACTCCTACAACCCTTGACTGCAACACAATTCTTTCGTGTTATGAAATTTTTACTATCAGTTTAGTTTTTATCAACTCAAAATTAGCTATAAACAACCTCTCACATCATAGTCGCAAAATGAGTATAAACTAGTGTTACAGTGTAGTATAGTATAGGTTATTAATAAATACGTACACATATACTTACAAATCTAAGTCTTCAATGGCCGGCAATTACTTTTGTGGTGTATCACCGGCCAAATGACCACTGTTGGCAGCCAGTAGAATAATGTGGTTTGGACTAGAGTGCTTACCTGGAATTATAAGTAAAAAAAAGGTTGGTTAAAATGGTTTCGCTATATAATTATAGCTAACATTTGATGCTTCGATGTTAACAAGCAAAAGTACATAACCTTAAAATAAATATACAGTATACATAAAGCTAACATATTTTATCTATACTGTTCGCAAGGCATGCTGATAACTTCCTTGGGAACCAGAACAGATTTTGTAGTTAATTGATAAGTTGAGCAGAATTGGTGTGGTTCCATGTAGTTGAACTCTATCATTTATTCATTTTGTATTCGCAAGTATTAAATGCAACAAGACATGTATTATTTTACCGTCAGCTCAGCTTAAAAATTTAATGAAAACGAATACAAGTAATAAATAGAATAAGGAAAAAACGTTAAGTTCGGTTGCATCGAAGCTATAGCATATTTCACAAATGCAAAAGATCACCTAGAAACTCTTGATTTGGATCTGTCAGTTCCATGTTAAATTTGATAAAGATATTCTGCCAAAGTAAAACGTTTTCCATAAAAAAACTTGATTCCGTTCGTTATGTTTGTATGGCAGCTATACGCTGTAATGCTGCGATGTTGACCGTTCCGACAGCTCCTTGAGAAGAAAAGCATGTGTGACTTTCGCCCATCTTTAGAAACTGACAAACAAATGAACCGAATAGATGTGGAGAAACAACTTCACAAAGAAGGCATATTTCGGAACCCTTAACTAAAAACATTTCTTCTTCTTTATTGGCGTAGACACCGCTTACAGCTTATAGTCGAGTTTACAACAGAGCGCCAGTCGTTTCTTCTTGTGGCAAGTTTGCGCCAATTCGAGATATTAAGTGCAGCCAGGTCCTTCTCCACTTAATCTCTCCAATGGAGTGGAAGTCTTCCTCTTCCTCTGCTTCCTCCGGCCTTATACCTTATAATTTATATATATTTGAATATCAGAAGCCACTTCGGTGATATCGTAGACAGTTATTATAAAAGTAATTCGCGTGTCAAACGCTATTGTTGCGACAGGTCTTCTTCTTACTTTATAGAATTTTGTTTTGTGTTTATGGCCGCACGCTTAGTATAAACTGGCCAATATGTTGTCAAGAGTGTGAAATTTTCAATTAGTTTCATAGCTCGTAGCTTCTATTATTTATTACCTTTTTTAATATTGGTCAGTTTGGGAAAGTTAAAATTAAAGAATTAAAGCTGGAGATAAGCCAATAAATGGCTTAAGAAGAAATGTGAAAACAGTTTGCATATGCATAAACCTATTTACTTGTATGTATGAGCAAGAATGGAGAACGTGTTTACACATATGTATGTACATACATATGTCTATGCAAACAGTGTGAGAATTACGTCAATGAGCCAAAACGAAAAGCGAAAATTTCGTTAAAATTTTCAATGATGTTACTTGTCGATCTGCCTGTTGGAGTTTACATTTGACACAACGGGAATAAAAAAAAACAACATGACTGAAAAGGCAAAATGCATGCTTCCATACAACGAGTAGTACGTATGTGTGTGGTGCAGTTGCTTGTCAATAAGTGCAAATAAGTATTTAAAATGCACAGCGGCAGCGGTTTGTGAATGAGCAAGTACTCTGCTGCCTATTAGGTACAATGACTCATTCAAGCATATTACAATAGGTTCAGAGCAACAACTTTATTTTTATTGTATATAACATATTCATGTGCACATACATATCTACATATACTTATTCATGGCTAGGTACGGCAAACGCCATTTTCCGTGTTTATAATTTAGTAGCACACCGCATTAGGTAATTAAAGCCAAGTAATAACTACTGTCTAAAAAAGAAAGTACGGGCAGTTGCTGTATATTTATAATGTAGGTATGTACATGCCATACTGTATCTAAACACAAAGCTCGTTTATGATTAAAACGTGAATGCAAAATCTTTTGCAAAAAAAACAAATGTTGCAAGTATACAACAATGTAATATAGATTTCTATTTCTATACCCTGTACAGCTTATTTATGGAAAATAATGGATATAATGACTCATTTTGCATCGAAATAGATATGGAAATAATTTTTAGCTTTACCACAAAAGAAACCTGTTTTTTTAATAGTTATTTGTTCTTCAAGTAGACGAATTGCTTTTGCTTTGTGAGTCTTGTCTGAGAGTTAAATTAATTTTGAATTTGAGGCTGTTGCAGGTATCATATCCGAAATTCTTGTTGCAGTTAGTGGTGTACATCCCAAAGTTCGAATGCCTTTTAATCCCTCAACTTTTATATATAGAGGTAAAGTGTAACGCTGACATTCTTTTCAATGGAACTTAAAATTACTTGTTTAAGGTATCCATCATCTATTCCAGAAATCACTTATTTTTTAAATCGATCCAAACCTATAAGGTAATGAAAATGTGTTCTTTATGAAAATCTCTTAGCTATGTCCTGGGTAGAACTTCATTATGTTCACAAGGGCCTCAAATGAATTTTTGTCGGTGCAGTTTTGCCAGTTGGCTCCAAAATTCACCTTTATAACCGAATTTAGTGCTCAATCGCATTTTTGTTTAGTGCTAAATTTATCCACTTAATTTCATTTAAATATCACACATTTTGAACAACCTATACAGTTTAAATTCGTCAATATATGAGGTATATTGGGAACAGAGAAAGTTCTGGGCATTAACCTTTGACTTTTCTCTGGTATATTTAAGAACATATGTATTTATTTATATAACTCGCACACTGATCGAAATATTCTGCATAAGCGCTTTAAAAAAAAATATATAAAAAATTCATTATATACCAGCTGACCCCGCAGCCGTTGTCCTGCGTGAAATTATGTGTTTTGAAATCAAAAGAAAGATGAATTTATATTGTGTTGACAATCATTAATTTGCGATTTTTCTACATTTTTTTAATGTAGTTTGATAAAAAAACATTTTTTGGTTTCTGTTCTGGTGCGTAAATGTACAGAAAAGATGGGTTTCCAGCTCGTGAACACGCCTCGTATATCTGGCCGTGTGAAAAACATAGCATTTCCAGATTTATGCCACACTCTTCCTGTTGTGATGAATTTATTGAATTTCGAATATGATTCAAGTCACTGGCGACTGTTTATTGACTCTTCAAAAACTAGTTTGAAAGCAGTGTTACTGCATAACGGAAACAAACTTCCTTCAGTGCCGATTGCTCATGGTTCTAATATGAAAGAGACTTACGAAAATATGAGATTTATACTTGAAATAATTGAATACAGTAAACACGTAAGTTTGTGGTGATTTTAAAATCATTGCACTTTTACTTGGACTACAGTTTGTTTATACGAAATTTTGCTGTTTTATTTGTGAATGGGACAGTAGAGACAGAAAAAGATCCTCTAATGAACCCTGATGACATACCACCGTTGCACATAAAGATTGGCCTGATAAAAAAATTTTGTAAAAGCTATGCCTAAAGAGAGAGATGGATTTTTATATCTAAAAGAGAAATTCCCTAAACTCAGCGAGGCGGAAATCAAAGAGGGAATATTTGTTGGCCCACAAATACGGCAATTGATGAAGGATAAGAGCTTTGAAGAAAAACTGAATGATCAGGAAAAACTCGCCTGGAAATGTTTTGTGAATGTTGTTCAAAATTTTCTAGGTAATCATAAAGCGGAAAATTACAAAGATTTAATAAATGAACTTATGATATCATTTAAAGCCTTGAAAATACATATGCTGGACTCTCATCTGGATTTCTTTCCGGCAAATTTGGGTGCTGTGAGTGACGAACAAGGTGAGAGGTTCCATCAAGACATTTCCTTAATGAAGAAGCGTTATCAAGGGAAATGGAGTCCAGGAATGCTAGCAGACTATTGTTGGAGACTTAAAAGGGACCTACCGGAAGCCAAATATTCAAGAAAATCATTATCACAATATTATAATTGGTATAATAGAGATAGTGGAGTACTAACTTACTACCATATTTATTTATTTTAGGCACAAAGATGCTCTGTTGTTAGTAAAACATGCTCTATTAATTTCAATAAGATAACTCAAATATTGGCTGTTATATGAAGCAATTAATTACATTTTCCATTAACTGCTACAAACTCTACTTCTTGTGTTTTCAATCAATACCAAACTTAACACACCAAGTAACTGGTGATTGCGTATTGCTTACATAATATAACAATTTCCATAATATATGTATGTATGCATAGGGAAAGGGAAGTGTAAAAATTAGTTAAATAAATTTTACACGTGTAAGCTTGCTTGCAAAAATTACGACACCTGTTTAATTTTTCATAGAAATTGGTGGGTCTTTTGCTGATTCATTGTACTCAAAGTATTCACCCATTCTGCGGTCTCCAAAGGTATAGTTAAAAATGTTAGAATAGTTGAACGTGGCAGCAGATGTAGTTTTTCGCTCAGTGGACCCAATCTTTAATTTGTTAAATGACTGTTTGTGAATACTCGGCCTTGCTATTTCGACGCGTGTTGGATTGCTCACAGTGTTGTGTTTATTTTCAACTTATCTTGGAGTTGATGATTTTGTTTTTGTGAGTGATTGGAATTTATAAATTTTTCATTCAAATTGCAGATACGTATATTTCAGCTTTTTATTCTGAAGTAAAAAAATAAAGCCATTATAAGAACCAGTTATATATTTAGATATACATATGTATAGAAATATACCGGGTATTTCACACTGCCTCTACTTAAATAGCACATTAAGATCAAAATACATAAAATAAAAATCGCAACTATCCGTAGAGGGCTTCTTTACGGTGTCGCGGAGGTTGTGCAAATAAAACGTTTTTGTATTGACGAACTTTATCAACAGCAAATTGTGGTTCAAACAGAGCATAATAAAGCGAGGGCATTTTAATATCGGTAGTTTCATAACATGACTTTGAAAGGCCCAG
This sequence comes from Bactrocera tryoni, assembly GCF_016617805.1. Classification (NCBI taxonomy): domain Eukaryota; kingdom Metazoa; phylum Arthropoda; class Insecta; order Diptera; family Tephritidae; genus Bactrocera; species Bactrocera tryoni. The sequence goes on along the minus strand of NC_052502.1, from coordinate 61,155,069 downwards.
CTGCTTCGTCGGACATCTGTCTACCTAAGTACAATGCCCCAAACAAAAAATGTAAAAATTAATTTAATTAATTAAAATCTATTACGACGAGTTTATAATAAGTAAAGTGTAGCAATTGCTAAATAGAAATTTCGTAAAAGAGAATTATTTGAATTTTGTACAACTTCACTAGTAATTTTAAGTAAAATTCGTTTGTCGTTGTTCATGCTTTCATGCGAGCATCCCACGCTATTTTCACAATAATACACGAATTTTTGGTTCATTATTAGTGTTAGCTTATACTAAGAATTATTTTTCACTTTTTAGTTTCACGTGGTTTAAAATCGTGTTTTTTTTAGTTTTTTAAGCTATATTTATTTTTTGTTTAAAAGGGAACAAAAATATGTGATGAATGGCAGTTAACTTTGTATCAGCTAATCAATTCATCACAAGTTTTTGTATTAGCAACTACGAAATGCCAAAACCTCTTAAACTTTAATAATTTTGTGAAAAATGAGATATACAAACATAAAAGAGGAAACCCAAGAAATGGGAAATTTGCGTACGAAAGATGCAAACAGAAAAATTATTCAAAAAAAAAAGGCTCCAAAGAATGGTAGACATAGGAAATGAATGCGTGGGTGCAGCTGCGGAACAGGAGTACTCATTTTGTAAAGTTTTCGGAGCTGCTTTTGACATGCATGCATGCTTAAGTATACCTTAGAAAGTGTGAATACTTAAGGGGCGGGTGCGTTTGAGTGTGCTGCTATGTAAGCCCACCTACTGCTCCACTTTTAGAGCATTCACTTGAGGCAGCTGCATAACTCAGAAAATGTGGCTGGTGGAAACTTCTGCTGTTGGCTGTGGTTGCTACATATGTACATACATAGCAAAATACAAACGGTACGGCACTAGGCTGCGGTCGGTCGGAACTAAGCCAATGCGTTTACTGGCATTTTATGGCATCTAAATACTGAGTTATTTAGTAAAAGCATTGGTTAGGAACTCTTTGGTTTGCGTTTTTATTTAAATAGATCTTTATAAAAGCAGCTGCATGACAGGCGGTGAATGTATGTGAGCATGTACAAAAATATGTTGCCAATAGTGGTGTAATTTGCGAATATTTCTAATTCTAATTGAAAGTAGAACAAATTAAAAAGAAAACCAGCATTGTAAAAGGTTAAGCTAGTTAGGAAGTGGGTTAACGACAAAACTGAAATGAAAACATAGAGATAATTGTATACAGAAATATAATGCTGGTATAGATATTGACGAGAATTAAAATTAAATTTAGAAATTCAATAAATATTTGTATTTTTAAATGGAGTGTCCTGATTTTCAATAACTTAACTCAAACTAATTAGCGGAAGGAAACTGTAATATTTATTTTACAGACCAGGCTTGCAAATAATTAAAAAATAATTGAATTTAATGAATTTATTTTTTTTCTTTTGTAATCCCGAAAATCTTAATAAAATATAAATGTCACATATCACAGACTGAAAAAAGGTAATGAAAATTTATATCCAAATACATGATTAAAATAAAATTTAATAGCAAATGCCGTATTAAAAACCCAATCAGAAAGAACCAAAATAATTAAAAAAGAAATTGTTCTAGAATTGACATTTTCGCATTTGCGTACTTCGTGTTCTACCATTTTGCACAGACTTCTTTATCACTTTTAATATCCTAGAACACTCACTGGTCGATAAGCTTACACGAAATATACATACATACATATATTAACAATTTTTAATTCTTTTTTTAGGATTAAAAATTAAATTTTTGTCAATAAATTAAAAACTAAATTCGTTTATTTTTTATTCCCATACAAAATCGGAAAGTTAATTTTTAAAGCTACTATCTTGTATTAAAAATTGAATCAAATGGAATTAAAATTTTAATTTCTAATCCAAAAATTTTTCAATTGTTAATCTTGCTTTAGACGTATACTGGCATATAGTATGAACGTGTGTATGTTACATAAGGTTAAAATGAAACATTTTCACTTCCTTTTTGCAAATAAAAATAGTTCACACACCTTTAAATTTATAACTTTTCAATTGGTTTAGTTTTTATATGCGGAATATGACTAACATTTATTTATAAAATATGTAAATGTTTTTATTATGAACTTGGCTTTTCCGCCAAAACGACGCAAATAATAAGTCGGTTAAAATAATAAAAAATAAATAAACATTCTTTTAAACTCTTTTAATTTGGCAATGAGTTCAAGTTATTAAAAAGCAAATCAAATATATGTATGTATTTTGCTTATATATTTGAGAGTGTGTGTATGTGCTATTTTAAGACTCAAAAATAATTTAGAAAAAATCACTTAATTGATGAACTAAAATAGCATAAAATATGTAATATACATACGCTTTTAGGCTATTACGTACGTTAAGCTAAAGAATAACAACAAATTAATGTTTGAAATTACTTTTTCCACTCTACAACAAGTTTGTTCTATATATTTCTTTTTTAAATGCCACAAATATTTTATTTAATTTTCGCTTATTTTTTTTTTCTGTTGCTACCGACGTTCAACACATGTATCTACATGGGTACATACATCAGTATTTGTTGTTGGCGACAAGGTCACTCAATGACGTTGTTTGCGCGGTAGTAGTAGCTAGTGTCACATACATATGTATTTTGAACAAGATTTGTATATTTTTTGTTTTTCATTATTATTTAATTGTTCTATCGTACTTTATTGTATATGTTGATTTTATTTTATTTGCATTGTTTTATAGCTATCGTTCTGTGGTATTTTTACGGTTGTTGTTGTTGTTGCTGCTGATTTTATTATTACTATTGAACACTTAATTATGCATACAAGTGTTTATCTTGTCGCATTTGTTTTGATTTTTATACACTTTTTTGTTATGTTTTTTTTTTGCACTTGATCACGCCGTTTTAGTTTTTTCTTGGAAAAAAGTTGTCTAAACTTTTATATTTTCTTTTTAATTCCCTTAGAGGAAAGAAATGCAAAACCTTAACCCGTTTCAATTAAATGTTGCTACGTTAAAAATTCTGTTTCAAACTTCCAAAATTTAGTTAAAACCGATTAAACACTTTGTTTTTCCTTCTTCTAGTTTCGGATTTTTTTACGTGATGAAGGACATTCAGTATCATATGTTTGGGCAATAAATGATATTAATTATTTCCTTTATAATTTTCTTCTTTTTTACTATCATAAAAACCGCGACATAAAGGCAGCTCTTTTTCGTGCTGTCAAAAGTGGTGTGTGTCGATTCTCTTTTCACGGGTCCAAGATTTGGCACATGGTGAATATCTGGTCGATTGTTGATTTTCCAGGTACAAATATGCATATTTTAATCAGTTTGTTGACGGTGGGCTGTAATCTTTCACACAATACGCTTGATAGAACTTTATATGCCATGACTTATCCCACGGTAGTTGGCGCAGATTTTATGTGTGTGCCTCCTTTTTTGTGGCTTGGGCAGAGCGTACTTAAATTCCAATCGTTCGACCATATTTTACAAAGAGCTGCTCCTTATCAGTTCTTCGCCGCCCTTTGTTGTTTTTCAAGCGGGTAATTGCTAATCGAACTTCTTCATGGTCGGGCAATGGACCGTCTGCTCCATTTATAATTTTCACTTAGTATATTTTAGCATCATTCGCGTTTCAAAAGCGTTACAATACGCGACTCATATTTTACTTTCCTTAAATTTTTCTTAAATTACAGCTCAAGATTATTATTTGTTATTAATGTATCCAAATTATTTACAGAAAATGCAATAACCACAAAGTATTGTTATCAAGCCTGCGTAGTGACTAGTTATTCAACACAATCTTAATAAAAGGTTTATTTGGGACCACCAGTGGTCAGCTGACTGATGTATGCTGCATTTTCAAATTGAAAACTGTGAATGGTACTTGCTGACTTGCTGTACATTGCCGATACGAGAAGAATGAAAAACTTGATCAATACACATGCTTAAGTGAACTGCGTCAACTGCTGCAGCTGCTTGCATACAAATGAGTGATGGCGGCGTAGAGAAATGTGCAAGAATAGGATTGAAGGATACAGGAAACTCAATGACATGCTGTGAGAAAAAAATTATTTTACAATGCATATAGAAATACTTGGAAAACTTTTAATCGACAAATCCAAATCACGTCCGATAATCACAGCACGTTTTAGCTTCGAATTTATACAACACTTTTGCATTTTCATCGAAAAAAAAAACAAAAGAGAAGAAACGTTAACTTCGAATGTACCAAATCTACAATACCCTTCACAATTTCAATTTCACAATAATCTATGAAAAATTTCTTGACGTTATAAGTACTTGAAGCTGATCGTTGCAGCTTCTTCGAAAGAAAAATCGTGTCCCAAATTTCAGATCGATATCTCAAGAACTAAGGAACTAGTTCGCGTATATACAGACCCACAGACGTGGCAAGCTCGTCATGCTCCCAGTTTTCTTCTGGGTGTTGCAAACATCGTGGCGAACTTAATATAGTACTTTGCTCAAAATAGTATATATTATAATAAAATGAAAGTAAATGGAATTCACCAAATATGGTATCATTACATGTTTTGTTCTCTAGAAAAAAATTAAGATACAAATAAGTAATTTTGTAAACTTAAACTTTCCAATTTTTTGTATGAAACCCCCACTTTTGAATCCTAAATTGTGCTGGAAATTTGTTAAACTTGATTTTTTTAACATCTCACTAATACATGATTTGTAGGTATAGCACATCTCTAATTAATCGCGTTGTTGTTTGTACATTCATTAAATTCTATTAACTTGTCTCTAATTATTATAGGCGTTGCAATAAAATTCCCCGAAATTCGAGTGAAAAATTAGCATGTGAAAATTGTATAGAGAATTCTGAGAAATCAGTGATAATTATCATCAAATGGTTCACAGAGCCTTTATTTAGAAAGTTACAGCTCCGTTGCAGGTAATCCTATTACAATAAAATAGTAAACAAAAGCTGTTATTACAATACTATTATTTTTAACTAAACAAATACAGAACAAATTATCACAACTAAATAAATTTATGGTCTTATAAGCTATTCTATAGAAACCTATAAGTGTTGCGAAAGTTTTTATAAACACATTATTTACAGCCACAAACGACTCTCAATGCATAGCGAAATGCACAAAGTCATCCGCCTGACATCAAAATTAGTTATCACGAAACTGGCCTAGCGCATTTTAAACCTACATATATGTATATATAGTATATACCCGTATTATGTACATTTGTCAATGGCGTTGTATAGTAATTGATATACATTTTGTAATAAATTTGTCAAAACTCGTACTAAATTATTGTACCCTGAACAAGTAACAGTTTGCCTTCCTTGATGCTTGTAAACGTTGGAAACATAAAAACAAATAAGGAAGGGCTAAGTTCGGGTGCAAGTGAACATTTTATAATCTTGCAACTTGCAGGAAACAAAGCCAGGGAAATATGTACCTTAAGGTGTAAACCAATCACATAGAATAAAGTCAGCCGTATGTTCGAAAATCTTAATATTAGTTGTATGTATACAGGCTAGGCAGAGTTTTCGCTAAAATTTATCTATTTAGGTACAAAGATACACTGTTATGAATAAAACACGCTCGTTTTTTTCATTGGGATAACTCACTTATTGGCCGATATATACGATACGAAGTCACCCCAAATTTCGAAAATCTTTATAATAAGTATATGGGGACTATGGGAAGTATAGGTCCAATTCAACCCATTTTGACATATAAACATATCATTATAAGAGCAGGATTATCTTTAAATTTCAGTTACATATATCACACATTGACCGACATTTTCGATCAAAAGTCAACTATAGGTTCCGGGGTCTAAATATTCGGTACCAGGAGCTTGAACAATTTTTATTGGATTTAAACAATTTTTGATCATAAAATGACACACACTAAAGACATTATTTGTCCAAAGTTGTATCCCTTTAAATTAATTGCTTCTTGATTTGTGTACTGGAGACTGACCTAATCTATATCATATCTATATGGGAAGTAGGCGTGGTTGTTGTCCGATTTCGTACATTTTCACAATGTGACATAACAATATAAGAAAAATGTCACGTACTAAAATTTGGTTGGGTCCCGAGATATGGGATTTCTCCTAAATGTGGGCCCATCGTCCGATTTTCACACCGGCTCCCATTAAGCTCACTCATGCCATCTCGGTGTTAAAATTTAATGTCTCTGGCATAGACATGGAGTCATGTGTAGAAGTTCACACAAGTGAGGAAAGTTCTCTGATTACCATTCACTTGGGAGTGGGCAGAAACGATTCTTTTACATATGGTTCAAGCAGCACACGACTTCCGGTCCTAGAACAAGTATCCTCTGGGTAGCCAAAGAACATCCGTTTGAAGGCGAGCTAAAGTGAGAAGGCGAAACATCCTCTCCACAGGGTTGTGCGCTGAGTTTGGGACCCGCCACGTCAAAACCGCCCTCAATGAAAAGTTAACTCGGCTATAACCACGTGAGCGGTTTCCACGCCAGTAAAGAAGACGAAGATAATTAGTTATTGATTTATCTCGCTTTTAGTCGTTTTTAACAGTACCTTTAGATGGGGAGTCATCCATTTTCACACTGTCGGTAGAAGTTATTGTAAGATATGTATTCAGCAAATTTTCTTGTTGTAGCTTGAGGGGTTTAGGAGATATGTACATTCAACTTGTTAGAGGGTGGGCCCACGCCCACTTTAAAAAAAATTTGCCTACATTTGCTCCTTGCTACTATGATCCTCTGTACCAAATAACAGCTTTATAACTTACTTTAGTGTTTAGATATGGCACTTTATATGCAGTGGTCCGATTACGCCCATCTACGAACTCAACATTCTTTTGTACTAACGAACCCACATGGCAAGACGGACAGACGCTGTGAGTGCCTCAACTGAAGCACCTCCTACATTTGACAAATACGACAGCGGCGTATATAATATCCCACTTACGGCGTTAAATTTATTTAAATTGAGGTGCAGCTGCTAACTACACAGCGCTATATAGTATTTATGCATTATACTATTATTTTATTTTATATAATTTATATTATACCATATGCATATGCCATAAAATAAAACGAATCAACTTTGCACAAGCAATTGGTTGTAGTCCAGTGTCATCAATTATTGCATAGTTTTAATACTCTTGAAACATTTTCCCACAGAGTATAATAAATTTGTTCACCTAACGGTTGTTTGTAACATCTAAAACTAATCGCGATAGATATAGGGTTAAATATATAAATGACGAAGTTGAAAACCGGGAAACCTTCTGACTGTCCGTGAAAGTTGTAACTTGAGTAAAAATTAAGATATATTTCCGAAATTTGGCACACATGGTCTTTGGAAGAGTTCCTAGATGACCGAACTAGAACTAGAGAACTCAAATTTAGCACAACGAATCACACCTCTAATAAGTTTAATGTATATATCTGCCAAACTAATAAAGCAGTATCAACCAAATTTGAACAGGAAATTTTTTTCAACCCTTCTAATGATGAAAGAAAATCGGTGAAACCCTGCCTACTCTACTCTACCTACTCTAAGTTTTGTTAAAAACTACTAAAAGTGCGATAAATTAATTAAACTTAATGTGTCAGAGACAATAAATTTAACATTCAGGATGGCACAACAGGGAGCAGGTGTCAAAACTGGACGATGGGCGTGGCACGGTTCACTTTTAGGGGAATTCACGTGTATATCTCGGGACCTACCCGGCTGATACAAATTCGGTACATAATATTCTAATTGGTGAAATCCTGTATTTTGGGATCCGCCCTACCTATTTTGTCTAAATTTAGTACGCAGCATTATTTTATTACAACCACGCCAACTTCATAATATAACACAATTTTCAAATTCCATCTGATTCTCTCACATTCCAGAATATAAAGCAACAATTAATATAAAGGCATAAAACATGAACCTCATGACCAAAAATGGTACTAATCGAGCCAAAACTGTTCAAACCCCTAGGTACCGAATATGTGGACCCCAGTTGACCTTTTACTGAAACTGCATACGATTGAATAGGATCAATACTTCCCTTAGCCCCCATATACCTAGTATACAGATTTCCGAACTTCTGGGTGACTTTACACCTCCTATAACGGTTTACTAATCGTATTAACGTAATTGTGAGAGCTTGTTTTTCTAATACATAGCAGTGCATCTTTGTGTCTAAAACGGATAAATCGGGTGAACATTTTATCCAACTAATATTAGAATTTTCGATCCGGCTTACTTTACCCCGCATAGATTTGTACCTCACATACATACCTTAATGAATTCAGGGAGTACTTTATTAGAAATAAATAAAATTGAGTCAATACTACTCCCAAATCCCATACTACATATACAAGTAATAATTTTCGTTTTTATAAGAAATTTTATGCCAATTTTCGGGCATCTTCGGGCATCTCAGTATATTAGCCTCTTCGAGTTTGTATCACATTTCAGGATGATTTTAATATAATTTTAGCTGATATTTATGAATTCAAATACAGCAATAAAATTAAAGCTAAGTTAATGACCTTCAATATGAAACAAAAATATATCAAATTTGAATAATGATCGTTGAATCTTTCGCAACATTTTTTAAGGGTTTACATGGGTTTTCTCGGGTTAAAACAGCCTTCTCAACAATTTTTTTCTGATATAAAAATTAAATATTTTATTACAATTTTTTATTGGTACAAACAAACACTGTTAACAAGGAAATTCTGAAACTTTTGAAAAAAAAATATTTTAAACTCGGTCATTACGCCACCATGCGCTCGCGTTGACAGGATAACTCCTTACAGGATCATCTAAACTGAAAAAAATATGTTTTTTTTAAAACCTTAACTTAAAACTTGGACAAAGGAAAAAAAATAAAATTTCGCGACATTTTTTTCAAATAGTTGTAATCGAAAAAAATCGTTCGTCCAAATCGTTAAGAATTGTATCTCAAAGACCTGTGTAAAATTTCATGAAGATCGGTTGAGTAGTTCTCGAGAAATCTTACCAATCGACTTCAAAAACACAGATTCGAGAAAAAAACACGTTAAAGACGGCGCAGTTAGCCTATCTAGCCTTGAGCTCACAAGTTCTCAAGGCTTTATCTCCGAAACTATTACTCGGATCAACTTGAATTTAGGCCAATATTGTAGAGCTGTTGTAGAATTAAATAAGACAATAAAGAAATAGATTTTTTGAAACCCGTAAACCCATGTAACCCCTAAATATAAAGCAATTATAGGAATTTCACGGACTTTTATTGCAAGAGTATAAAATGTTTGGTTTCATCCGAACTTAGCCCTTCCTTTCTTGTTAATTTCATTTTTTGCTCTATTGCCAGAATATATTTTTACTGCCACGTTTGATTGTATTAAATTAAGCATACAAAATTTCATATAAATTTTGCACATATGTATGTATATTTGTGCATGGTTTGCATTGTAGTCAAATAATTTCATCTGTGCTTCCAGTCCATATCCACCGCCAATTGCATCACAAGTGAATAAGTACGGATGGTTTTATGACATTGTTAACAATTTTATTTGACGACGCTGTTGGTATGTTTGTAATTCACTTTTATTTAGTTATGTTTAACTTTTTTGTTTCTCACAATTCACTTTTATTCGTGTGCTTATTTTTTGCTACAATTTTCCAATCTCAGTACAGTGCAAAATTTGCATAATATTTGTGCCGCTGCTTTTTGGTGTTCATTATTCTTGTTGTATTTGTTGTCAAATTTTCATAGCACAGTAACAATTCTACAATCTTACAGTTTCTAATTTATAAATTGTAATCTAAACATTGCGTTGTGTTTGCACATTTTTATTGCTGTTGTTTTTATACTCAGAAAAGGATATATTAAATTTGCCACGACGTTTGTAACACCCAAAAGGAGAGGTCGTAATAAAAAGCAAATAGAGTTTTTTCAAACATTTCGTCTTTTCTTAAAAAGCCATCCTTTAAACTATTAAAAAGCTCTAGAAGATTTAGTTAAGATTGTGATACAGTTGTTGTAGCTGGAGCTCATTTTTGAAGCGCCACTTGATAAATTGTTGGACAATTTCGTAAAAGCAGGTCTCGTCACCGTAATGATACTTTTGATAAATGTGGTAACATTTTGGTTATGGCCGCGATCGGCACTCGAAGAGTTTAGCACTGACATGCTTGATACCCGAAACTTAACCAAAATGTTTCGTTGACTTCACGATCTTCCACTGAATATTTTGTGCCACTCAAACGATTGTATTCGTCATAAAGTAGACTGCCCAAAAACACTTCTGCACATTTTCAACAACTCTGTGTCTGTGATTCCACTGGAAACACAAATTTTCAAGTTTTTTAAAACGTTTCAAAATTTTTGGTAGTAATATTATTTTCATAACTTTGTAAAACTGTTTTAAAATGACGATGAAGTCAGTCAACGATGATTGAAAGTTTGCGATAGAATCAACGAAACATAGAAACATAGCATATAGACCATAGTGCTTACACTGAACTATGTACAACATCTTCACACCTCAGACTAGACAGTTTGACAACGATATTTAAATGTATGTATTTATTAGAACAGATAGGCTGTTCACGGTAAGGTGGTTATCGGGGTATGTGATTATTAGATTAAAAATAACCACTATGCTTCGTGAATATCCTATATATGGTTATTTGCTTATTTTTACACAAACAGCTGTGCATTGTTTACAATTTTAGTTCAATGAATTCCTACTTATAAAATGCCTAAACAAAGTTTAAAAAGCAAAATAATCGAATTTAAAATAAGTTCTGCTATTCAGGAAATGGACTTTATTGAAGGTGTGTGCTTATTAAATAATCCGAATTTTAAGGGTTCAAAAAATTCTTTGTATAAATAATAATTTTTGATAATTATTGATGATTTTTGATGCTTTGTGATGCTTTTTATTTCGGTTTTAATTTGCTGATTGTACACACAAAGCAGCGGTTAATAGCAGATTTTCCAATAAGAAAATCTAAATGGAAATGCATTCGCTTAGTTTTATTTATTTTTTGTGCCGCCATTTGGTAAAATTCCAACGACTTTCTAACACTAGAAATAAGCAAACAACCACATAATCTGTAAACAAGGGCCTAGGTTGGTCAAAGTAGGTTATTTTGTCATACCGCATTTTGTTGTTGTTTACTTAATCACATAACCACATAACCCGATAACCACCTTATCGTGAACAGCCTAAGAGTGTTTAAAGATCTCGAAAAAATATGCCAAAGTCAGTTAAGAAAACTACTGAGGTAAAGGAAACTCCCCAAACGGAGAATCAATTCCCTCCATTGCATGACCGCAGCAGCGAATTATTAATTGCAATCAAGCGCGCCAAATTCGCTTTATTTTCACTTAGATTCGTCATGGATATGGGCATAGCGGAACAATCTGAACAAAATAGGCTAACAAATAAAGGCCAAATAATAAATTTGAATTTCAGTAATCAAATGCACCGACTTATAAAAGAGCTGCTTTTAGACAGCGGATGTACAGTAACAATAGAAAACATGTAGTGACGATAAAAAATACAATAATTGAATCGATAATAAAATGTAAAGAGCGCAAGTACGGAAGAGTTAAGTTCAAGTCTAACAGAACATTTAATGCAATTGCAAAGGGGTTACTTTGGAGAAGAAGCTGCGAAATAGCTTCCAAAGAGATGGTCATAAAGGCTAGAGGAAATAGCTCAAACCCAATAAAATGATAGACCTCATAGAGCAGGCAATTGAAAAAAGAGCGGAAAAAATTCGATTTATAATTGCAGAGGCAAATATAAATATAAATACTGGAGACGAAACTGAAATAGAATTTTACCAAGACCGTCTCAAGAATTTATGGAGCTACATAGAAAGAAATATCCATGGAATGTCAACCATTGAAACAATTCTTATTTCAATGTTGAGATAGAAGATTTATCCTGTGATGTTACGCACATTATGAAAAGACTAAAAAAGACCGTCGCCCCGGGCGCAACGTCTTGGGGCGGCAAAACGATCTTCGCTGTTTTTTAATATTCAGAAAAATACTAAAACAATTTTTTTTACAAAATTTATTATAAAAGATAAAGAGTTGTACACTCAAATGTAATAATCTGAATAACAATGAAAAATATTAATTTTTAATCGAATACTCTTCAGTCTTTGGATTTGTCTTATATCTTTTGGCTTAAATAGTGATAGAACTTAAAGATGCACTTTTCTAGCTTTGATCGCTGCAAAATCACATATCATATCATTGCAATTTAAAGTGGAAGCAGTTTCACATTCTATTGAGAGAATCCCAAGATTGGACAGTCTACTCTGACTCATGGTCGATCTCAAGTAAGATTTGATCAATTTAAGTTTGCTAAAAGCTCTTTCACAAGACGCATCTGATACAGGTATAGTGAGTAGTATTCTTAAAGCTGTTGCTAACGTCTTGTAGGCTTTCAGTCCCATTGAAGAAATGTATAATAAAACTTTTTTATACTTAATATAAGATATTTTGTAAAAATTCACTTTTGTTCGAACCACCTCATGAAACTTGTAGGTAGGTAAATAAAGGGGGGCGGCAGAACATCCTTGGCCCCGGGCGCCCGAAGTTGTAGTTACGCCACTGATTATAATATTATCTATTGTACTGAAGCCAGCATGAATGTCAGACAGCTGGAAAATTGAAAATCACTTATCGGGTATATTGGGGACAACAGAAGGTCTTAACTGATAGCATAAACTTTTAGCATTATACTCAACAATATGTGCCTACGAAATTTTATAAAGGTAACTCACACACTAAATAATAATATTTGGCGATTTCAATTCTTATATCTAATTATAGTATAATAAATGAAACTGTCATACACACATACATATACATTTGTTCACAGTAAATACTTATGAGAAATCATTCCCTCCAAACACGTTATATGTCCATTTTTCCGTTGGTTCATTGTTAAGACTTGCTTTTGCATTGAATGACAGCCAACTAAAAAACTAACACAAATAACCACAATTACCTACTATGCGCGCATCAGCGAGCACTATCAACGCCAGCAGCACCGCTGTCGGGTCGTTGTAGTGTGGCGCACTAGTTGAAGGTGATTTCATAATGAGTGCAACGGCACAATTGCATGTACCACCATGCCCCCCTTAGCGGCCCCACCAAACGCTAAGAGTATTGTGCCCTCTTTTCGGTTTAGTTTTGTTTTTCGTAATAAACAAAACGAAAACTACATTCGTTGCATTGATGAGTTGGTAAGACGTTCAACGAACAGCAGATTTTTAAAAATAGCGTAATTATATCTTATTGTCTGAGCTGTAAAAATGTATATGCCTGCATGTATGTAGCAGCATTCGCATATTTATGTACTCTTCCGCGCGCTTTTCTACACTTTTTAATTGCAGTTACTGAAAAACTCTTTATTTTCTTTGTTTTTCTTAAATTTTAACCTTAATCTATTGAAATCACCGCAAAGAACAGTAGTTTGCTTCCTTCGATGGCAGCAAATCTGCTGATTGATACAGTGAATCAATAAAGTTTACATTCACCTAGTTCTATTAAATTACGACACGTTTATTTGATATAAAATGAATAAATTTTCTTTCCATTTCAAAAGATGTATATTTAACATTAAATATAGCATATCAAAATATTTTTTTTTGTTTACACAAATAAAAAAAATTAATGTAAAGCTTAAAATGCGTCTAATTCAGATCAAAAAAGTTTACACACACTAATGATTATTTATATACATCAAAAGTAATTACAATAGTTTTAAATGTACATACAGTAGAGGCCCGCTAATCCGGACATGGCCTAATCCGGATTCCACTGGACAGGGTTAAAAAACTCAAAATTTCTATTATGTCCCTTGTAATCCGAACCGACATTCTCTATCCGTATTCTCTAATCCGGATCACATGTTTATTATTCACTACATTCGCTTTTATGCTTTATTGGTTTAAGTTTTTTTTGTTTTTTTGGAACATGTGTAGTATTTGTTATAATAAACAAACAGAAATTTATAAATATTTTTTCATAATTCATAGTTCTGATATATCTTTGGTAATCCGGATTTCCTTATATTCCAGATAGGGGCCGGTTTTAATTGATCCGGATTAGCGGGCCTTTACTGTATGTATAAATAAAGAAAGGAGGGAACGGGCTTAGATGAGTATAAAAATTGATATCTATTAGTGCTATTCAAAGCTTAGTAATATCGTTAAGCGACCATGGCAAACGAAAGAAGGGCTATGATTTAAGGGCAAGCACCTGGAATGTCCACTCTCTTAATTGGGAAGGTGTCGCTGCCCAGCTGGTTGATGTCCTCGTTAGAGTGAAGGCTGACATCACCGCCGTCCAAGAAATGCGATAGACGAGTCAAGGAGTGAGGCGAGTAGGTCTTTGTGGTATTTACTTCAGTGGCCATATAAAGGAGCGCAAATCTGGATTGGGATTCGTGGTTGGAGAGAGACTCCGTCGCCGAGTACTGTCCTTCACCACGGTGGATGAACGTCTAGCCACAAACCGCATCAAAGCGAGGTTATTCAACATATTGCTGATTTGCGCCCACGCCCCGACGGAAGAGAAGGATGATGTGACCAAAGATGCCTTCTATGAGCGCTTGGAGCGCACCTATGAGAGCTGCCGTTATATCAACGATATCAAAATCGTGCTTGGCGACTTTAACGCCAAGGTGGGCAAAGAAAGTATCTTTGGCACTACGGTCGGTAAATTCAGCCTCCACGACGAAACATCCCCAAATGAATCGAGACTGATCGACTTCGCCCGAAATATGGTTATCTGTAGCACTAGATTCCAACATAAGAAAATTCATCAAGCCACCTGGCTGTCTCCGGATCGAAGAACCATCAACTATATCGATCTTGTTGTGATAGACGGAAGACACGTTTCAGGTGTTTTAGATGTGCGAGCGCTCCGAGGCCCTAACCCCGACCCCCGTCTCTGTGCAGCAAAAAACGCACGTCAACAAACACAAGGAAGGTTCGACGTCGAGAAGCTGCAATCACAACAGAGAGCCGAACAATTTTCTACTCGACTTGCACTCCTGCTCTCTGAGGGCACAGGTCAAGAACTCGGTATAAGGAAACTGTGGAACGGCAACTCCAACTCCTTACGTACAGCTGCAACCGAAACCATTGGTTTTCGGAAAGCGCAAAAGAACAGCTGGTACGACGACGAGTGCCGTGTCGTAGCAGAGAGAAAACAGACTGCCTACTTCACAACGTTACGATCGACCACAACACGTGCGGGATGAGATACTGAGAGTTGAAGAGGGATGCGAGGCGCATTTCCAGACAGAAAAAGAAAAAGGCCAAAATGCGTGAGTATGAAGAGCTTGATAAGCTGGCCGACAGGGGTAATGCTTGAAATTTCTAAGAAAAAATGCGGCGGCTAACCGAAGGTTTCAAGACCGGAGCATACTTTTGTAGAACCCCCAAAGGTAATCTAGTGACCCATGCCCAGAGCATACTTAAATTATGGGGGGAACACTTCCCCAGCCTGCTGAATGGCAGTGAACGTACATCGCCACAAGGCGTACACGATTCCCCAATCGATGATGATGACGCAGACGTTCGATTGCCTGACCATGAGGAAGTTCGAATAGCAATTACCCATCTGAAGAACAACAAAGCAGCGGAGGCCGATGGATTGCCGGCCGAGCTATTCAAACACGGCGGCGAAGAACTAATAAGTAGCATGCATTAGCTTCTTTGTAAAATATGGTCGGATGAAAGAATGCCCAACGATTGGAATTTAAGTGTGTTCTGCCCAATTCATAAAAAGGGAGACCCCACAATCTGCGCTAACTACCGTGGGATAAGCCGTCTCAACATCGCGTATAAGGTTCTATCGAGCGTATTGTGTGAAAGATTAAAACCCACCGTCAACAAACTGATTGGACCTTATCAATGTGGCTTTAGACCTGGCAAATCAACAACCAACCAGATATTCACCATACGCCAAATTTTGGAAAATACCCGTGAAAGGAGAATCGACACACACCACCTCGTCGTCGATTTCAAAACTGCTTTCGACAGCACGAAAATTAGCTGCCTTTATGCCGCGATTTCTGAATTTGGTATCCCCACAAAACTAATACGGCTGTGTAAGCTGACGTTGAGCAACACCACAAGCTCCGTCAGTATCGGGAAGGACCTCTCCGAGCCGTTCGATACCAAACGAGCTTTCAGACAAGACATCGTTTTATCAAATGCGATATTCGTCGTGGCCAATGCCCAAAAGACCATAGATCTTCCGAGAACATTCATCAGATGTTGCCATCGTCCATGCCTCTGCACCATATAGCAGGACGGGAATAATGAGTGATTTATAGAGTTTGTTGTTTGTTAGTCGAGAGGATTTTACTTATCAATTGCCTACTCATTCCGAAGTAGCCCCTCTTGGCAAGAGTTATTCTGCGTTTGATTTCAAAGCTGACATTATTGTTGTTGTCAATATTGGTTCAACGATAGACGAAATTATCTACGTCTTCGGCGTTATGACATGTCAGCTGTGACAAAGGAGCCTTGCTGCGAGTGCGACGACTTGTGACTGATAAAATATAATGTAATAACACCGAAATGTGTAACCCTTTACATTTTTGTCTGAAGTTGAATTCGATGTAATTGAGAAAAACCTCTTGATGTTCCTAGATGGCGGTTCCGGCCATAATTGTGCGGCGTAGTTGAGGACCGGCCGGCCGATTGCCTTGTTGCCAACATCGTTTTTTTTTGTCTCTTCTTTTCCCCATGCCGGCTGCTGGCTTTCGACTTGAGGATTTTGTTGCGGCTCTGTACCTTGGCGATAATCGTGCTCGTATGAGGTGCAAAGGAGCATAGACTATCAAATGTTACACCTAAAACACCGATCGCTGTGGATTTGGTGGGGGAGAGTGTTAGGTTCCGTGCAGAGAAAAGGCGAGAAAGGTTGGAGATAAATAGCTGTTTACCTT